>NC_135235.1:256993699-257293699 GCF_051348905.1 Ranitomeya variabilis | reverse complement strand
CACCAGTTCTGTGCTGATTGCAGTATAGTTCACACTATATCATTAAGGCAATAACACGCTGTAATGCTTCAGCTCAGAAAGATAAAGCTTTCCTACAACGCCCTGCATACACTTAGACTGGTACAAAGCTTGAGAAGAAAGTTGTTTGTCTGCCAGGTGCTATTGTAGAAGGTTACACTCCTGGTGAAATCTGAAATATAAATTCTGGTTGCTTTATTATAGTATAAATTATTATAATTTTTTTCTTTTACTCCAATATTATAACTCTTCAGTGATTGTAATGGCTGTGCATATTCCCTGAATGTGTTGCAGATAAATTGGAAAAACTGGAGAAATAGCTTGATGCAAGGAGAACAGTGTCTGCAGTATACATTGTCCTGAGCAGGGGCTTCTGACTACTCTCCATAAAGATAATGACAGTTTGTATTCGGCATTTGCGGTTCCAGACAGAAACTAGGCAATTTTGCCAATGAGTTTCATGCTATGGATATAGCATCGGATAGAGCCAGGGAGAGAGTTAATGAAGCTGCAGTGGCATGTAATGATTTTGTATGAAAACAGCTGCTTCAACCACTGCACCATGTGGTCATGCCAATATATATGGCCTCACCCTAAAGATGGCAGCTGGCAATGAGCGCATTTGTATTTTAACACAGAGGTCATTAGATGTGTCTAAATGAGTATTAATATCCATAAATGTTAAGGGTGAGACCACACAAATGGCTAATGACTGTACCCCACCATCCTACCTTTTTTCTGTTTCTGTTCTTATGCTGGCAAATTTTGGTTTGTACCACATATTAGAACACCCCCCCCCCCCCCCCCCATCCCCAAACAGATTGCTTATTTCCTTTTTTTGGGATCCATAAATGGTTGACAGTCAAAAGTGTGTGCACCCATACACATGAGAGAAAAGTCGTCCAAATCTGCTGATTATGACCATAACGAATACCAAGGCAAAGACCAACCAATCGCAAGTAATGGCTGTATCATTGGCTGAAAAAAATCCAACATGGCCAGTGCTGTCTGATGTTTTTTAGGGGATTTTTATATGGGACCCCTGTTTCCCTGGCACTGTATAGTAATTATAGATATAGTAATACCACTATATTCTCCCTGCATACAGTAATACCACCATACTGTACCTGCTCAACTCAACTCTTATTGGTTGAGTGAGAGCTTGGACCCTACAGATATAACTGTGAGTAGGATAGGTGGTAAATTTTAGTATCTGGAATGCACACAAAATTGTGTTTCTTATGTTTTTTCAGTTTAGCACTTTCCACTTTTCACACATTTAATGATCTGTAGTTCCAAAAATGCTGATAAGTTGCATGTAATGCAGGAACATTAAAGGCAATCTGTTCCTCAAGATATTAGACCCGTAACTAAAGGCATGTGGGTAAATTGCCTTTTAATGCTTATCAAATGCTTCTAGGTTTTGTTTGGAAATTGTAGAGAAAGCCAGACTTGAAGTTTTAGTTTCAAGTACCAGGGGCTTGACACTTCACTTCTAGCTTTCCTACCTTTCTGCTTATTTCCCTGCCGGCCTCCAGTCTCTGACAGACAGGTGACTCTTCTCTCAGTGACCTGTTTTTCCTGGCAAAGAATCTGTGCAGGTGGTGACATTGCCTGAGGATGTCTCATCACCTAAGGCTGCGCATGTTGCAAAAGCCGGCCTGATCTGTGCATGTGCCAACCCTTCTGATTAGACGAGCAGAGGCAATGACAGTGCCTGTGCAGAATATTGGGAAGATGAGGAAGTCACTAAGAGAAGAGCAACATGTCCATCGGAGACCAGAGACTAACGGCAGGTGGGGAAAGAGGCATGAGAGCTGGATGTGCAGTGTCCACCATCTGCACTTGCAATTAATACTTCACGGCTGGATTTCTCCTACCATTTCCAAGCTAAATACTATAAACATAGTATGAATTTAATAAGCATAACGTCTGCTGATACGCCTTTTAACGGTGGCAGTTAAGGGTGCTTATTTCTCAGTGCTGCTTTTTAACGGCACTGAGAAATAAGGTTATAGCACCCCAAGCATCTGAAAATCTCTGGGGTCTCAGCTACCGGGAGTAGCTGAGAACCCGTAGAACATGATTCGGGTCAGTTTTTACCGTCCCCAGTCTTGTGATCACCGTTATTTACCAAATAACAGCGATCACAAAAAAAAAGATAAAAGAAAAAAAATCTGATTTCCCATTCATTTCTCTCTCCTCTAATATGATCTAGCATACCAGAGGAGAGAGAAATTGGGTCCCCCAATCACACCTGGTTGGGGTGCTGGGGTTGGGATTATGGTCAGGGGTAGGGCTGCATTAGGGTTGGAGGTAGAATTGGGGGGGGGGGGGGGTTTCCAGTGTTTAGGTACATCGGCGGTCTCCAAACGCGACATGGTGCCCGCCTTTGATTCCAGCCAATTTTGCATTCAAAAAGTCAAAAGGTGCTCCCTCCCTTCTAACCCTGCCATGCGGCCAAACAGTGGCTTTCCCCCACATACAAGGTATCGGTGTACTCAGGAGAAATTGCACAACAAATTTTGTGGTCCGTTTTCTCCTGATACCCTTGTGAAAATAAAAAAGTTTGGTTCCAAGTAAATTTTTTGTGAAAAAAAGAAAAATGTTAATTTCTTTCCTTCCACATTGCTTTAGTTCTCGTGAAGCACCTGAAGGGTTAATAAACTTCTTGAATGTGGTTTTGTGCACCTTGAGGGGTGCAGTTTTTAGAGTAGTATCACTTTGTGTATTTTCTGTCATATTGACCCCCCCAAACTCACTTCAAATGTGATGTGGTCCATAAAAAATGGTTTTATAAATTTTGTTGGAAAAATGAGAAATCGAGGGTCAACTTTTAACCTTTATAGCTAACCAAGTGTTTAATTATTTTGTGCGATATTATTCTGTTTTAAGGGCACAAAAATTAAGTTTGAAAATTGCAAAATTTTCAAAATTTTTGTAAATTCCCATTTTTTTCCCATAAATAAATGCAAGTAATATCGAATAAATTTTCCCACTAACATGAAGTACAAATATGTCATGAAGAAACAATCTCAGAATCAGTTGGATCCGTTGAAACATTCCAGAGCTATAACCTCATAAAGTGACAGTGGTCAGAATTGTAAAAATGTTCTTGGTCATTAAGGACAAAATTGGCTCTGTCACTAAGGGGTTAAAAGGCCTCTACATACCTGCCTTTAGCTAGGGTGTCTAATATCCTTATAGGCAGGTTATCTTTGAAGTGGAGATTTCAAAGGGTAAAATATTCCAGTATATCCATGTTATTGTCTTGTAACTGGAGTCAATGTGACATGCGGCCTAGCATCCTTTCCTTTCTGTATGTGTAACATGGCATATGATGCTTATTGCAGTTCTTGAGCAGTTTTCTGTTGTGTAAATAGGGACATGTTCCTAAAGTTGCAATATTAATATGTGAATACATGTATGTATATATATTTTCTCTACATTGTAGAGAAACCGTTAAGATATTAACGATGATAAATGTAAGGTTATACACATGGGAAGAAGGAATCAATATCACCATTACACACTGAATGGGAAACCACTGGGCAAATCTGACAGGGAGAAGGACTTGGGGATCCTAGTTAATGATAAACTTACCTGGAGCAGCCAGTGCCAGGCAGCAGCTGCCAAGGCAAACAGGATCATGGGGTGCATTAAAAGAGGTCTGGATACACATGATGAGAGCATTATACTGCCTCTGTACAAATCCCTAGTTAGACCGCACATGGAGTACTGTGTCCAGTTTTGGGCACTGGTGCTCAGGAAGGATATAATGGAACTAGAGAGAGTACAAAGGAGGGCAACAAAATTAATAAAGGGGATGGGAGAACTACAATACCCAGATAGATTAGCGAAATTAGGATTATTTAGTCTAGAAAAAAGACGACTGAGGGGCGATCTAATAACCATGTATAAGTATATAAGGGGACAATACAAATATCTTGCTGAGGATCTGTTTATACCAAGGAAGGTGACGGGCACAAGGGGGCATTCTTTGCGTCTGGAGGAGAGAAGGTTTTTCCACCAACATAGAAGAGGATTCTTTACTGTTAGGGCAGTGAGAATCTGGAATTGCTTGCCTGAGGAGGTGGTGATGGTGAACTCAGTCGAGGGGTTCAAGAGAGGCCTGGATGTCTTCCTGGAGCAGAACAATATTGTATCATACAATTATTAGGTTCTGTAGAAGGACGTAGATCTGGGGATTTATTATGATGGAATATAGGCTGAACTGGATGGACAAATGTCTTTTTTCGGCCTTACTAACTATGTTACTATATTTACTAGTTCTGTAGTATGCCAGCATTGTTTTTACTGTTCCCTCGCCAGCTCGATGTTTTGTGTAAAATCTTGCTGCCAAGTTTATAAATGGAAAACCACATCCTTCTTGGCGGGTGGCAGCGAGCTGTTTTCTTGTTTACCTATGTGAGCTAATAGATCTGCCCCAGCTGCAAAATAACACACGATTAGATGGAAACAGTCTAATTATTCTCAGCCATACATTTTCCACTGAGGATTTTTAATTCTTTTCCTGAAATTGGGTATTTTTTAGTCTATTTTTAGTGTCTTCACAGGAATAGTTAAAGGTTTTTTTTTATTGCTGATAGGCACAATTACACAGCTATATTTTTGGTTGATGTGACGTTAGTACTATTGTATTGCATCAAAGGTAAATAAGAGATGACTCATTTTTCCTTCTGATCTAGAAGTGAAACGGGCATTGGGCATGTCATAGGGTTACTGACTTGTAATAAAGGTTTAGTTAATAAAATAAAGGTGAAATAAAAAAAAAACATTCGCATTTATACCGCACTTTTACACCACTCGGCCTTTTATAAAAGGTCAAGCTACACTCCAAAAGCAAATAATATGCTAAACTAAAAATAATATTTCATAAGCATCTCAGCTGCCAAGTACTGCAGTCCAATATGACTTCTAAAAATGTGACATATCCCTTCACATCTGGCGAAGTGTGTGCCTACCTACTGATAAGAAGTTTTGTTTTTTTTCTATATGAATATTTCACACAAGTATCCATAACACCACATTAAGTAAATTTCTAGTCGTCTCCACCAGATATGAATGAAAGCAACAGTATGAATAAATAACTGGAAGGAGACATATTGGGTTCACGGCCACTGAACTCTATAAATCTCTGCTACGCTCTTCATATCCCACTGTCTTAAAGCCTGCTCTCCCAGGTGGCACTCAGCCTTTATTGCACCTCTATAAATTGCAGGTTACTGTAATGCTCTATTTCCAGCCTGTACAAATGGAAGGTTTGTGAGCATCCACCGACGGTGACTGGCAAAGCTCCAGCTCAGCATATTGTGAGGGGAAACCTTTCTTATCGGAGTCTTCTGAAAATGGGAAATGATTTTTCCGTAATATAGCAGCGCTCAGTGGGTGTCCGTGAAATAGATTGCAGGACTGTAGCTCACCTAGTTTATTCTGTATTATTTGAAGTTTTAATGTAATAGAAACATTCACATATGACAACATAACGATCATAATCTAACAGATACAAACTGTTTTACCCAACTCAGAATTGTGCCAAATCTCTATCCATAAGCATATGCAGTAACAATCAGTGTGCAATTTTAGAGTGACAGTTTATCTGAAGTGGATGTGCTTGGTCAATTATCTGCCCGATATTTTGCAAAATGACTTCCATAGGGCGAATACACACATAGATTATACTATGACTTTGGCATAAGTCTTTCTGTCATTTCTGTATGTAACAGAATCTGTCATCAACTCTCTCCCCCCAACAGGCAAAGTAGTGATGTTGGTCATAAATAGGTGTTGCCCCAGCTTTGATAAATGCTATTGTGAAATTATATGCCAATGAAGCTGGCAGTGCATTGGGGTGTGTGATGCTGCATGGATTACATAAATGTTCATGCTCACCACCTTCCTTTCCTTGATGGACAGCTTCACCCTCCACCTGCCACAAGTCTAAGGTAGCCAAAGGATGAGCGGTCAGGTAAGTAAAAGAAAGTAACTTCTGGAATCCTGATACACAGACCCCCAGTGCACCTCCAGCATCTCAGCCATAAAGGTATCAACTTGTATGTTGAAGAGCTACACAGCCATTCTATGCGAGGGTATAATGTTAATGACAGATTCTTTTTAAGGGGTCACCCCACTCCTATTTTTAGATTTCTTTATTGTATTTTCTCATTATACAGCCTGTAATCGTCATCATTATTGCATTTACATTGTTACGTACCCAAAATACCCAAAAGGGTCTTGTCATCCATTTTTTTAATGTAGACACTCTCTGTAGGGGCTGGTAATGATGTGTGTAAAGAAAACCCATGGAAGACCCGTAAACAGATGGTGGCATAATTGAATTTGTTGTCTGGCACTGGAAGGCATCCTTGGTGTCCTCTGTGCCATCCTGTCTACTTAGGCAATTTTTAGCCAGTGTTTCAGTGTTCCCCTATCTTGTGAGACTTTTTGATGGAGGAGGGCTGCATCCTGAGGTGTTAAACAGCAGGACTATTACATTTAGACCAGTTGATGAGATCTCTACATTAGAAAGAAACACCACTTATCCAGGAGGAGGTGAAAGTACACAAATATGGGGCAGACTGTCCTGAATGTGTATGACACTGGAGACAAGTAGTGAAGTGAGTGATCGCATTGTGCCGTACGCAGATTGTAAATTACTATCACTATATATTTTAGTTGCAGGGAATATATTATAAATAGCAGCTCACTAATTTAGTTTATCATACTAAGCAGAGCCTTGAAAGGGAACCGGTTACCACAAATTAAGCTCCCAATACACATTGATAGCGGTTGACCAAATCATTGTTCGGCTAGCAGCTTTCTTTCCCGAGTCCCACATACTCAGGAACTCTTGGCTTAGACAACCTCTCCTGTTTTTGTTTTTTTAATGAGAGAGCCTGTAATAATTATAGGGGATAATTCAGGAGACTCTTTGCGTGGAACAAGACACAGTTTTGTAAGTGGTAAAGTTTATATTATCACACTGTGATTCAAACGGGTGCAGAGAAAAACTCAAGTCCACAACACTTGGTGCAAATAATAAACGCAGCTTAGCAGTCAATAGGAAACTTCAGAGGTAGATGCAAACAAACAGAAAGTCTATGAAGCACAGTTATTCTTGAGGAAACTTGACACGAATAGATCCTTGACTTAGTCCAGACACAGATAGATATGCTATAAGGCAGTTCAAATCATATCTTAGCTCAACCAGGGAGGCCTGGTTAATAGTCTCAGGTTTTGCAGAGCAACAAACAGCTTACATGTCCAGCAAATGCAGATGGAAGTAACACGAGCAGCAGATGAAGGAGGATTACTGAACACTGGTGTATGCAGCAGGAACTCAGAGCAGAATGGCAGGATCTCCAACACAGGTTCACAGGAGCAGGTGCAGGTGCAAGGCCAGGGAGTAATCAGGAGCTGGATGCAAAGCAGAGTAATCTAGCACAGACTGAAGGCTGGGGTGGAGTTTTATAGCAGGAAGACAAGTACACATGAGACCATAGACGCCATGTTGGAAAAGGGCAGTAATGCACAAAAGGTAAAAAATGTTCAGAGTCCTGACATTACTCCCTCAGAAGCGGCCTCAGGTCGATCCTGGACCTGGTTTCTCAGGGAATCTCTGATGAAAACGAGAAATCTTCTGTTGGGCATTGATGTTTTCCACAGGTTCCCAAGAGTCTTCCTCAGGGGGATATCCCTGCCATCTTATCAGATATTGGAGCCGATTCCTGCGAATCCTGGAATCAATAATTTCCTCCACCACAAATTGTTCTTGCCCATCAATCAACACAGGCTGCGGAGGTGGCACAACACGTCCCTGGAAGGTATTAGGAGATACAGGCTTTAGTAAAGATACATGAAAAACTGGGTGTACCTTCATTGTCCTAGGTAGCTTCAGCCGGCAGGCCACAGAGCTCACAATACCGTTGATCTTGAAAGGGCCAATGAATTTCTGTCCAAGTTTTTGTGAAGGAACGTTTAACTTCAGATTCTTAGTTGCTAACCACACGGAATCTCCTACCTTGAACATGGGTGCAGGTTTACGGAATCTATCAGCCGATCTCTTATAACGTTTTTGAGCCGTGGTCAGGGATTCCTTCAGAACCTCCAGATTTTGTCTCATCGCAGTCAGCCTTTCCTCCACTGCTGGAACCGGATAATTAATTGGAGTCCTAGGTAAAATACACGGATGATAACCCAGATTGTCAAAGAAAGGTGTAAATTTAGTGGAGGCGCTCTGAGAATTATTATATGAAATTTCGGCTAACGGCAACAACTCCAACCAATCATTCTGGAGATGGCTGACATAGCATCTTAGATATTGTTCCAGCGACCGGTTGGTACGCTCAGTCTGACCATTTGTCTGGGGATGGTAAGCAGAAGAGAGACAGACATTAATATTGAGTGCAGAGCAAAACCCCTTCCAGAATCTTGAAGTGAACTGTACTCCACGGTCAGAGATGATCTCATCCGGCACCCCATGCAACCGAAAGACATTCTGTATAACCAAGTTCACTGTATCTTTAGCTGAGGGGAGGCCGGTGCACGGAACAAAATGAGCAGCTTTAGTCAGGCGATCAACTACCACCATGATTGTATTCATGCCCCCTGATGTAGGCAGCTCCACAATAAAGTCCATTGATATAGACCCCCAAGGGCGGGATGGAACAGGTAATGGTTGTAGAAGACCCGTAGGTGCCACATGAGTCTTGTAACGGGCACATACCTCGCAAGAGAGAACATAGTCCTTGGTATCCTTCAGGCAAGTTGGCCACCAGAAGAATCAGCTCAGGAACTCTTGTGTCTTCTGTACCCCCCTGTGACAAGGCAACTTGGAGTCATGTACCAACTTGAGGATCTGCAGACGGACGACCTCCGGGACGTAGATACGTCGATCTCTGAACCACATGCCACCCTTAAAGACAAGATTAATATCCACAGGTGGGTTGGCCAGAAATACATCACCTTCATAGGCCTCCCTGCACTCCTTCCACAAGTCCTGATCGTGGATAACTCCGATGAAATTGGCATCAGATAGAATGGTCTTGGACGGGCCTCCAGGTACGGAATCCGCAGCATGGATTCGGGATAAAACATCAGCTTCCCATTACGAGAACCTGGACGGTACGAGATAACAAAGTTAAATTGATTTAGAAATAAGTTCCAACGAGCCTGACGAGGAGAAAGATATCTAGCGGATCTAAGGAACTCTAGATTGCGATGGTCAGTTAGCACTATGATCTGTTGTGCAGCTCCTTGCAGATGATGCCTCCATTCTTTGAAAGCCGCAATAATAGCCAGCAATTCCTTGTCTCCCACGTCGTAATTCTTCTCTGCTGAGGTTAGTCTATGGGAAAAGAAAGCACAAGGATGTAGCAGACCCTTCTCTCCAGTTCTTTGGGAGAGAATAGCCCCCAAAGCATTATCAGAAGCGTCCACCTCCACAATGAAAGGATGTGTTGGATCTGGGTGTATCAACAGCGGTGCTGATGTGAAACAGATCTTCAGCCGATCAAAAGCTTCTTGAGCCTGTGATGACCACTTAAAGGGCTTTTCCTTCTTTGTCAAGGAAGTAATGGGATGGACAATATCAGAAAAATTTCGAATGAAGCGTCTGTAGAAATTTGCAAAACCAATAAAACGTTGGACCTACTTAACGTTCTTGGGTGCCGGCCAGTCAAGGATAGCCTGAATCTTACCAGATTCCATGTTCAGCCCCTGGGGAGAGATGATATAACCCAAGAACTGTATCTCAGAACGATGGAACTCACATTTATCCGGCTTAATCTACAGATGGTTCTCTTTCAGACGTCTTAAAACACTTTTGAAATGTTCTTCATGTTCCTGTAGAGAGTCAGAAAAGATTAGTATATCGTCCAAATAGATCACCACAAACTGGTCCAACAAATCTCTGAAGATGTCATTAACAAGGTGTTGAAATGCTGCAGGGGCGTTACAAAGCCCGAAGGGCATCACAAGAGATTCAAAGTGTCCATACCGGCATCTGAATGCTGTCTTCCACTCATCCCCTGGATGAATACGCACCAAATTATAAGCCCCACGAAGATCCAGCTTAGAGAACACCTTAGCATGGCAGACTCTTTCCAGTAATTCGGGAATCAGAGGCAAAAGGTAACGGTTTCGTACGGTTACCTTTATTGTGTTCCCGATAGTCAACACAGGGTCTCAGGGTCCCATCCTTCTTCTTTACAAAAAAATGGGTGCCCCTGCTGTTGAGGAAGAAGGATGTATGAAGCCTTTGGCCAGATTTTCATCAATATACTCCTTTAAGGCTTGAAGCTCAGGTGCCGCCAAAGTGTATACGTGACCAAAAGGAATATCTGCCCCAGGAAGCAACTCAATGGTACAGTCATAATGCCTGTGTGGAGGAAGCTGATCTGCATTCTTCTTGTCACAGAGGTCAGAGAACTCTTTATATGCTGGAGGTAAAGAAAATACCTGTACATGTGGTTCCGTAGCCGTGGACTCAGGGACAGCTTCTGTTAACGCTGAGTTGCTCCTTGTTGGAAAGATAATCTCCTTGGTCTCCAAGTTGATAATTGGGTTCTGTGTTATGACCCCAGTGGACAGGGTCTCAGAGGAACGTGTAAGTCTGCGATATTCAAAAATCCAGCTCATAGGGCTGTGGTAACTGGGTTGACCAAATAGCTACTCCTAACGCCAACACTAGAAGTAGCCGGGGATCATGCCTACGGTGATCGCTAGATGACTCGCGCCAGCCGGAGAATCTAACTACCCCTAGGAGAAGAAAACAAAGACCTCTCTTGCCTCCAGAGAAAGGGACCCCAAAGCAAGATACAAGCCCCCCACAAATAATAACGGTGAGGTAAGAGGAAATGACAAACACAGAAATGAACCAGGTTCAGCAAAGAGAGGCCAGCTTACTAATAGCAGAATATAGCAAGATAACTTATCTGGTCAACAAAAACCCTATAAAAATCCACGCTGGAGATTCAAGAACCCCCGAACCGTCTAACGGTCCGGGGGGAGAACACCAGCCCCCTAGAGCTTCCAGCAAAGGTCAGGATACAGATTGGAACAAGCTGGACAAAAATACCAAACAAAACAAAAGCAAAAAGCAAGGAAGTAGACTTAGCTTGAAATACAGGAACCAGGATCATAGGACAAGAGCACAACAGATTAGCTCTGATTTCAACGATGCCAGGCATTGAACTGAAGGTCCAGGGAGCTTATATAGCAACGCCCCTGAACTAACGGCCCAGGTGAGGATATAGGAAAAGACAGAAGCTCCAGAGTCAAATAACTAATGACCACTAGAGGGGGCAAAAAGCAAAATCACAACAGTACCCCCCCCTTAGTGAGGGGTCACCGAACCCTCACCACGACCACCAGGGCGATCAGGACGAGCGGCGTGAAAGGCACGAACTAAATCGGCCGCATGAACATCAGAGGCGACCACCCAGGAATTATCTTCCTGACCATAGCCCTTCCACTTGACCAGGTACTGAAGCCTCCGCCTGGAGAGACGAGAATCCAAGATCTTCTCCACCACGTACTCCAACTCGCCCTCAACCAACACCGGAGCAGGAGGCTCAGCAGAAGGAACCACAGGCACAACGTACCGCCGCAACAAGGACCTATGAAATACATTGTGGATAGCAAACGACACAGGAAGATCCAGGCGAAAGGATACAGGATTAAGGATTTCCAATATCTTGTAAGGACCAATAAAACGAGGTTTAAATTTGGGAGAGGAAACCTTCATAGGAACAAAGCGGGAAGAAAGCCACACCAAATCCCCAACACGTAGTCGGGGACCCACACCGCGGCGGCGGTTGGCAAAGCGCTGAGCCCTCTCCTGTGACAACTTCAAGTTGTCCACCACAAGATTCCAGATCCGCTGCAACCTATCCACCACAGAATCCACCCCAGGGCAGTCAGAAGGTTCCACATGACCCGAAGAAAAACGAGGGTGGAAACCAGAGTTGCAGAAAAACGGCGAAACCAAGGTGGCGGAACTAGCCCGATTATTAAGGACAAACTCAGCCAACGGCAAGAAGGTCACCCAATCGTCCTGATCAGCAGAGACAAAACACCTCAAATAAGCCTCCAAAGTCTGATTAGTTCGCTCCGTCTGTCCATTAGTCTGAGGATGGAAAGCAGACGAAAACGACAAGTCAATGCCCATCCTACTACAAAAGGATCGCCAGAATCTGGAAACGAACTGGGATCCTCTGTCTGACACAATATTCTCAGGGATGCCGTGCAAACGAACCACGTTCTGGAAAAACACAGGAACCAGATCGGAAGAGGAAGGCAGCTTAGGCAAAGGAACCAAATGGACCATCTTGGAGAAGCGATCACATATCACCCAGATAACAGACATGCCTTGAGACACCGGAAGATCAGAAATGAAATCCATGGAGATATGTGTCCAAGGTCTCTTAGGGACAGGCAAGGGCAAGAGCAACCCGCTGGCACGAGAACAGCAAGGCTTAGCTCGAGCACAAGTCCCACAGGACTGTACAAATGACCGCACATCCCTAGACAAGGAAGGCCACCAAAAGGATCTGGCCACCAGATCTCTGGTGCCAAAAATTCCTGGGTGACCTGCCAACACCGAGGAATGAACCTCGGAAATGACTCTGCTGGTCCACTTATCAGGCACAAACAGTCTGTCAGGTGGACAAGAATCAGGCCTATCAGCCTGAAATCTCTGCAACACACGTCGCAGATCTGGAGAAATAGCTGACAAGATAATACCATCCTTAAGAATACCAACAGGTTCAGCGACTCCAGGAGCATCAGGCACAAAGCTCCTGGAAAGAGCATCGGCCTTCACATTTTTTGAACCTGGTAAATACGAGACAACAAAGTCAAAACGGGAGAAAAACAATGACCAGCGGGCCTGTCTAGGATTCAGGCGTTTAGCAGACTCGAGATACATCAGATTTTTGTGATCAGTCAAGACCACCACACGATGCTTAGCACCCTCGAGCCAATGACGCCACTCCTCAAATGCCCATTTCATGGCCAACAACTCCCGATTGCCCACATCATAATTTCGCTCCGCAGGCGAAAACTTCCTAGAGAAAAAGGCGCAAGGTCTCATAACAGAGCAACCAGGGCCTCTCTGCGACAAAACGGCCCCTGCTCCAATCTCTGAAGCATCCACCTCAACCTGAAAGGGAAGCGAGACATCAGGCTGGCACAAAACAGGCGCCGAAGTAAACCGACGTTTCAACTCCTGGAAAGCCTCCACGGCAGCAGGAGCCCAATTAACCACATCGGAGCCCTTCTTGGTCATATCCGTCAAAGGTTTCACAATGCTAGAAAAGTTAGCGATAAAACGACGGTAGAAGTTAGCGAAACCCAAGAACTTCTGAAGACTCTTAACTGACGAGGGCTGAGTCCAATCAAGAATAGCTCGGACCTTGACTGGGTCCATCTCCACAGCAGAAGGGGAAAAAATGAACCCCAAAAAGGGAACCTTCTGTACACCAAAAAGACACTTTGAGCCCTTGACAAACAAAGAATTTTCACGCAAAATTTTAAAGACCATCCTGACCTGCTCCACATGCGAGTCCCAATTATCGGAAAAAACCAGAATATCATCCAGATAAACGATCAAAAATTTATCCAGATAGTTCCGGAAAATGTCATGCATAAAGGACTGAAAAACTGAAGGGGCATTAGAGAGCCCAAAAGGCATCACCAAGTACTCAAAATGACCTTCGGGCGTATTGAATGCGGTTTTCCATTCATCTCCTTGCTTAATGCGCACAAGGTTGTACGCACCACGAAGGTCTATCTTGGTAAACCACTTGGCACCTTTAATCCGGGCAAACAAGTCCGACAACAGCGGCAAAGGATACTGAAATTTGACAGTGATCTTATTTAAAAGCCGATAGTCAATACAAGGCCTCAAAGATCCGTCCTTTTTAGCCACAAAAAAGAATCCCGCACCAAGAGGGGAAGAAGACGGACGGATGTGTCCTTTCTCCAGAGACTCCTTGATATATGAACGCATATCGGTATGTTCAGGTATCGACAGATTAAAAAGTCTTCCCTTAGGAAATTTACTGCCTGGAATCAAATCTATAGCACAGTCACATTCCCTATGAGGAGGCAATGCACTGGACCTGGACTCGCTAAAGACATCCTGATAATCAGACAAATACTCCGGAACTTCCGAAGGCGTAGAAGAAGCAATAGACACAGGCAGGGAATCCTCATGAATACCACGACAGCCCCAACTAGACATTGACATAGCCTTCCAGTCAAGGACTGGATTATGGGTCTGTAACCATGGCAGCCCCAAAACAACCAAATCATGCATTTTATGTAGAACGAGAAAACGTATCACCTCGCGATGTTCAGGAGTCATGCACATGGTAACCTGTGTCCAATACTGCGGTTTATTTTCTGCCAATGGCGTAGCATCAATACCCCTAAGAGGGATAGGATTTTCTAATGGTTCAAGAATAAAACCACAGCGCTTAGCAAATGAGAGATCCATAAGACTCAGGGCAGCACATGAATCTACAAACGCCATGACAGGATAAGATGACAGTGAGCAAATCAAAGTTACAGACAGAATAAACTTAGGATGCAAATTACCAACGGTGACAGGACTAACAACCTTAGATATACGTTTAGAGCATGCTGAGATAACGTGTAGAATCACCACAGTAGTAGCACAAGCCATTCCGGCGTCTATGAATTTTCCTCTCATTTCTAGTCAAGATTCTATCACATTGCATCAAATCAGGTGTCCGTTCAGACAACACCATGAGGGAATTTGCGGTTTTTCTATCACATTGCATCACATCAGGTGTCTGTTCAGACAACAACATGAGGGAATTTGCGGTTTTGCGCTCCCGCAACCGCCGGTCAATTTGAATAGCCAGGGACATGGTATCATTCAGACCTGTGGGAATGGGAAAACCCACCATAACATTCTTAATGGCCTCAGAAAGGCCATTTCTAAAATTAGCGGCCAGTGCACACTCGTTCCAATGTGTCAGCACGGACCATTTCCGAAATTTTTGGCAATACACCTCAGCCTCGTCCTGGCCCTGAGACATAGCCAGCAAGGCTTTCTCTGCCTGAATCTCAAGATTGGGTTCCTCATAAAGTAAACCGAGCGCCAGAAAAAACGCATCAATATCAGCCAATGCCGGATCTCCTGGCGCCAACGAAAAAGCCCAATCTTGAGGGTCACCCCGTAAGAATGAAATAACAATTTTTACTTGTTGAGCAGAGTCTCCAGACGAACAAGGTTTCAGGGACAAAAACAATTTACAATTATTCCTGAAATTCCTAAACTTAAATCGGTCTCCTGAAAACAGTTCAGGAATCGGAATCTTGGGTTCAGACCTAGGATTTCTGATAACACAATCTTGTATACCCTGCACACGAGCGGCAAGCTGGTCCACACTTGTAATCAAGGTCTGGACATTCATGTCTGCAGCAAGCTTAAGCCACTCTGAGGTAAAGGGGAAAAGAAAAAAAAGAAAAAAAAATGAGAGAGGAAAAAAAAAAAACTCAAAATTTTCTTTCTTATAATCCCACTTCTGCAATGCATTAAACATTTAATACTGGCCTGGCATACTGTTATGACCCCAGTGGACAGGGTCTCAGAGGAACGTGTAAGTCTGCGATATTCAAAAATCCAGCTCATAGGGCTGTGGTAACTGGGTTGACCAAATAGCTACTCCTAACGCCAACACTAGAAGTAGCCGGGGATCATGCCTACGGTGATCGCTAGATGACTCGCGCCAGCCGGAGAATCTAACTACCCCTAGGAGAAGAAAACAAAGACCTCTCTTGCCTCCAGAGAAAGGGACCCCAAAGCAAGATACAAGCCCCCCACAAATAATAACGGTGAGGTAAGAGGAAATGACAAACACAGAAATGAACCAGGTTCAGCAAAGAGAGGCCAGCTTACTAATAGCAGAATATAGCAAGATAACTTATCTGGTCAACAAAAACCCTATAAAAATCCACGCTGGAGATTCAAGAACCCCCGAACCGTCTAACGGTCCGGGGGGAGAACACCAGCCCCCTAGAGCTTCCAGCAAAGGTCAGGATACAGATTGGAACAAGCTGGACAAAAATACCAAACAAAACAAAAGCAAAAAGCAAGGAAGTAGACTTAGCTTGAAATACAGGAACCAGGATCATAGGACAAGAGCACAACAGATTAGCTCTGATTTCAACGATGCCAGGCATTGAACTGAAGGTCCAGGGAGCTTATATAGCAACGCCCCTGAACTAACGGCCCAGGTGAGGATATAGGAAAAGACAGAAGCTCCAGAGTCAAATAACTAATGACCACTAGAGGGGGCAAAAAGCAAAATCACAACAGTTCTGAGAACGCAACCAAGTAATGCCTAAAATCACAGGAAATGAGGAGAAGAAATTAGCAAGAAAGAAAGTTGCTCCTGATGATTAGGCTCCAACAAAATTTCATGGAGTACGGTCTCCTGATCCACAGGCCCAGAGATTAAAGGTGACCCATCCACTGTTTCCATGGTAATTGGAGAGGCTCTTTGCTGAATTTTAATACCATGTTCCTTGGCAAATGCGATATCCATGAAATTGCCACCTGCACCAGAGTCAATCATAGCTGAACTGGAAATCCACTGTCCTGAACACAGGATTTTAATAGGGAGAGAACAGTGAGAGTTCTTTTCCTTCAGCTCCTTGGGGGGTGAAGTCATAGAAAGTGAATGGAATACAGCGTTTAAAGGCAGGCTACATTCAGAAATGTCAGATTCATCATCACAGTTGTCATACTCCCCTATTGCTGCTAGCACCTTGTTAGGCCGTCTAGGACACTTAAGACAATTGACCAAGAAGTGGTCAGACTGGCCGCAGTAGAAACATAGACTTTCACGAAGGCGATGCTCCCGGCGCTCATTGATCTCGCGTCTCTGAACGGAATCAATTTGCATTGGGCACCTCCTCCAGTTCCCGAGATGTTTTACCTGCAGGCTCTTTGGAAGGAAGGGAAAAGTTAGAAATATGGTTATATGCAGCAAATTTCTCCTGCCTACGCTCAGTAAGGCGAATGTCTATGCGCACACAATGCTGTATAAATGTCTCTAGCTCTTGTGGTGACTCAGAGCGAGCTAGTACATCTTTTATAATACTAGACAGACCCCTTTTAAAAATAGGCAATTGTGCATAACTGTCCCAATTGGTATCTACCGCCAATCTCCTGAATTCAGTGGCATACTCAATAACAGAACGTTTAGCCTGGCGTAAAGACAACAAAGCAGATTCAGCGGTTGCACGGCGATTAGGGTCATCAAACATTAATGCCATAGCGGCCAAGAAATCAACTAAATCATTTAACCGTGGGTCACGAGACTCAATCATCGAATTCGCCCAGGCGAGCGCTCGTGAGTTCAGTAGCATTATTACACACAATACTTTGGATCTATCATTAGGAAAACGGTCAGCATGCACATCAAAATATAGCATACATTGATTCACAAAGCCACGAAATTTGTCGCGATCACCATTAAATCTGAATGGGGGCAACTTAGGTGGGCTAGCTGGTGGCGGTTGCCCAGAGGGTAAAGTCACTTGTGCAGCTATTTGCGTGCTTATGTCCTGAAAAGCCCGTCCATACTGGGACTCTATGCCAGCAAGTTTGTTTTCCTGGGCTGCCATGCGGTTGCTCAAGTCCTGCAAAGTCTGTCCAAACACTTGTTGATTGAGTTCAAAGCTTCCAAACTTCTTTTGCAGACCTTCCACATCCTTCTGCAGTGATCTAATTATGGAAAACACCTGCTCTAATCTCTCTGCAGTCATTTTTCCAGCAGTCTCCTTTTTTTTTATGGCTAGATTATCCTGTAATAATTATAGGGGATAATTCAGGAGACTCTTTGCGTGGAACAAGACAACAGGACACAGTTTTATAAGTGGTAAAGTTTATATTATCACACGGTGATTCAAACGGGTGCAGAGAGAAACTCAAGTCCACAACACTTGGTGCAAATAATAAACGCAGCTTAGCAGTCAATAGGAAACTTCAGAGGTAGATGCAAACAAATAGAAAGTCTATGAAGCACAGTTATTCTTGAGGAAACTTGACACGGATAGATCCTTGACTTAGTCCAGACACAGATACATATGCTATAAGGCAGTTCAAATCATATCTTAGCTCAACCAGGGAGGCCTGGTTAATAGTCTCAGGTTTTGCAGAGCAGCAAACAGCTTACATGTCCAGCAAATGCAGATGGAAGTAACACGAGCAGCAGATGAAGGAGGATTACTGAACACTGGTGTATGCAGCAGGAACTCAGAGCAGAGTGGCAGGATCTCCAACACAGGTTCACCGGAGCAGGTGCAGGTGCAAGGCCAGGGAGTAATCAGGAGCTGGATGCAAAGCAGAGTAATCTAGCACAGACTGAAGGCTGGGGTGGAGTTTTATAGCAGGAAGACAAGTGCACATGAGACCAAAGACGCCATGTTGGAAAAGGGCAGTAATGCACAAAAGGTAAAAAATGTTCAGAGTCCTGACAGAGCCTTTGCTAGGCTTCTGTGTCCTCTTCTTCATCCTCCAGACTGTCTAGCAGTGGTTTACCTTGGCACCAAACAAAAGGATCAGTTGTTGAAAATCAGACATGTCACATGCTTCTGTTATCTCTGTTTGGGGAGAGTCGGGTAGCACATTATCCTGTTGGCTGATGCCTCCTGTATTGGTGGGTTTTAACCACCAAGGTTAACTGCCATTAACCTTTTATCTAGCAAAGTAACAGGTTTGCAATGATTTTTTTAAAACTTTTTGGTAGGTGTTGCATCATGCAGAAAGTAACTTTGACATATAAATTAACAAGCCTGGATGTAGGCACAGTCCGCCACCTGGCTTTGAGATCCTGCAGGCTAGGTTATCATAAGCCATGTCCATCAGCATCCAGTATGTGCCGTGTGCTAATGAAGCCACTGCCAGTACACCGTGCACAGTTGAAGCCACACTTCGCTGTGCATGTGCAGGCTGTGGCTTGTGATCATGTACTTGCCACATTTAGGTATCAGCCAGCCTGACGCGTGTTGACTATACTTGGGTCGTATGTATTGAGTATTTCGCCGGCATATGCCACTGTAAACCCATTGGCCACAGTGTAAAAAAGTGCTGTATCTTTTCTTTTGCGGTGACCTACTGTATAGGAATGTTTAGGCTGGTTTTAACTTTTTTGCAAAAATATGTCTAGTTATCCCACCCCAATGGAGGCTATAGGTCACTCCTATGGCCTCATTTGGGTGTATAAGGGCCTATAGCTAAATACTGTATGCATTGAAGACTTACACATCGCTTACTGTCGAATAAGGCATTATCAAAGAAGTTGTACCATTAAAGGGATATTTCCATCAGTGAGAGGAACACAATATGACTGCCTTCATTTACAGGATTGGTAGGAGTACCGAAAGTCAAGATGCCCTCTTAATCACAAAGTGATGGTGTATCCAAGCAATATGCTGTAATTTTGTTTCATTTTCGGACTGTTGAATGGAATATCTTTTTATGCAGATGTCTAGTTAGAATGGGCTGATGAAAGATGACTTAATAATATTAAACTGGGTCCTTGGTTGTAAGTGACCACTTCCATAATCTATTTAGACGTCACAAAGGAATATTAATTAGAATATCTGTTAAGTTGAGAAGACAGCACAGTGTTTTTGTGGATTTGTAGTTAGTCTCTCTGAGGATTGCTGGTTTGCTGCAATTTAAACAAAGCTTCATTTCTAAGACAGCTGCTTCCCATTAGTCTTCTTAGAAATTCAGGGTCAAAAGCTGAAAGGTCACCTGCTCCCATGAGCTCCACCAGCCCCCAGTGCGTGCAGCCTGGCTCGTGAGTCAACCTCTCTGGAGATTGCTATATTTATTTTAAAAGCTATGATCACCTAGTCCCCTATACACATACAAGGAGACACTGAGTTTCCTCATATGTGCCTCTCCGGAAAAGAGACGTGTAAACAAGCGTTGTTTATCCCCAGCCCCACTAGTCAGGAATGTTTATCTCCTTCCAGTAGGCGCTTCTAAATGTAAAATAAAAATTTCTTAAACCTCCAGAGGAGCATTGTACGGCAAATAAGCCTCCTTACCTTGACAAGCCAGAGATGGTATGTCACTCTCCATAAGGAGAAACGATACCCCTTAGACCCCTTAAACCTCCAGGGCATTTAAATTGGAATGTAGACAGTTTTGCTTGCATGGTGGTTATCATTATTTTTTGGAAGAGTCTGAAATTATTTTTCTAGCATTACATGAAGGTCTATACAATACATTAAACTGAATGTTCTGATTAATATTATTTTTTGTCTAAATAAAAGACCCTGGAGTTTGTTTCATTGTGTTACATGTATAGCTGAACATTAGGGCAAAGTGCATTAATGGGGTTGTTTAACACCTTGACACCGAAGCCTGTTTTCACCTTCCTGACCAGGCCAAATTTTACAATTCTGACCAGTGTCACTTTATGAGGTAATAACTCTGGAACACTTCAACTGATCCCACCGATTCTGAGATTTATATATTTATTTTTTTCCACAAGGATAACAGAAAAAAATGGACCCCAAAATTTGTTGTGCAATTTCTCCTGAGCAGGCTGATACCCGATATGTAGAGGGAAATCACTGGGCACATTGCAGGGCTCTGAAGGGAAGAAGCACAATTTGACTTTTTGAATGTAAAATTTGCTAGAATAATTAGCCCCTGATGTGCCTCAATCCTGGAAACCACTCACAAGTGATACCATTTTGGAAACTAGACCCTTCAGGGAACTTATCTAGATATGTGGTGAGCACCTTGAACCCCCAGGTGCTTCACAGAAGTTTATAACATTGAGCCATGAAAAGAAAAGAATTTAAATTTTCCCACAGAAATGTTTTTAGCCCCATTTTTTTATTTTCATAAGAGCAACAGGAGAAAATGCACCATGCAATTTGTTGCTCAATTTCTTTTGAGTGCGTGGATACCCAATACATGGGGAAAAAAAACCTACGGCTCGGAAGGGAAGGAACGCCATTTGACTTTTTGAATGCAAAATTTGATGGAATAACTAGCCCCTGATGTGCCTAAACAGAGGAAACCCCCACAATTGTCCCCATTTTGAAACTAGACCCCTTAGGGACCTTATCTAGATGTGTGCTGAGCACCTTGAACCCCCAGGTGCTTCACAAAAGTTTATAACGTTGGAATGTAAAAATAAAAAAATCACATTTTTTCCACAAAAAATGTTTTTAGCTCCAATTTTTTTTTATTTTCAAAAGGGTAACAGGAGAAAATGGACTCCAAAAATTGTTGTACAATTTTTCTTGAGTACACCAATACCCCATATGTAGTCGAAAACTACTTTTGAGGCACAGTGCAAAGCTCAGAAGGATAGAAGTGCCATACTGCAATAGTGACACCGCAAATATTCTACCACAGTCGATGCTAAACTTTCATTAAATATACTGTGGTTAACACCTAATCTAATAGGCCACATTTTGTTCCTCATGCACAATACCTGCTACCTCAGAGTTTCTTTCAGTGTGTTTTGTGCACTCCAAACAACATTACCTGGATGCTTTTCTTCCTGTTATGAGTCCAGCAATACTTATTGTATTATAGGAACATTTTGGTTACATTTTTTATATTATTAATCATGTATGAATACGCTATTTTTCTTTGCCAACACATACCTATTGTACATCTATAAAGGCTTTTTATACTAATTATCTCTACCACTTGACTTTTTATCTTTCCTATTGGTTTTTTAATGCTTCTGCATTGCAGAGCACTAGATCAGTGTCTCGCATGCAGGGAGGAGGCATGTCAGCTCCTGGTTTGAGCAGGGGCTTCCAGGCCACCGCCCCTGGTTGACTCCGCGGCCATCTTTCATCTCGGAATCACCATGGAGACCATCGGCACAATACGATCTCAATCACATTGTGCTTATATTGGAAACATTTTACATAAAATTTAGGACCACATTTATTTGGCGCTTTACACTGAGCACTTACTTTGGGTTTTACATCTATGTCTCCGAGTGATGTGACAGATGAAACCCCCGAAGGATCTATTCACTATAATGAGACAGCAGAGTTACTCTGGACTTTGGTCTCTGTTAAGTGTTGTCCTTCTTTTTAGAAGTGCACAAAACTGTTTTCGCCTGTGCTTATATGCAATCCTAAAAAGACAGCCACTGCCAGATCACAGGTTCTACGGCATCCACAGTTCCTCCAACTGCCTTCTTAGGCCGGTTTCACACGTCAGTGATTCCAGTACGTGAGGTGTCAGTTTTCTCACGTACCGGAGACACTGACATACGTAGACACATTAAAATCAATGTGTCTCTGCACATGTCAGCGTGTTTTCACGGACCGTGTGTCCGTTTGAAAAACACGGAGACATGTCAGTGTTCGTGGGAGCGCACGGATCACACGGACCCATAAAAGTCAATGGGTCCGTGTAAAACACGTACCGCACTCGGATGCCGTCCGTGTGACGTGCAGGAGACAGCGCTACAGTAAGGGCTGTCCCCCCAGCGTGGTGCTGAAGCCGCCATTCATTTCTTCTCTCCAGCAGCGTTCGCTGGAGAGAAGAAATGAAAAATCATTGTTTTTTGGGTTTTTTTGCGGTTGAAATAAAGATCTTTGTCACCACCCCCTGTGCGCCCGACCGCTGGAAATAAAATACTCACCTGGCTCCCTCGAAGCGTCCTCTCCGCGCCGCAGCTTCTCCTGTATACAGGAGAAGCTGCGGCGCGGGAGGAAGCCAGCGTCCACGAGAGGTGTGCTAAGTATTATTCATGTTTTTGGATTTGTAGTTTTGGCGCAATTTGCGTTTGAAATTTTTTTTCCCCTCATTGGAAAGCATTGTCTCAATATATTTCAATAGGGAAATTTTCCTATAAGGTTATATTGGCCTGATTTCTGAGGCAATTTGAAATGTAACTGCCACCTGCCACCTGGACTGATGCTCAGCCCACCAAATCGGACCCCGAGGTGCCCCGCCCACCAAATCGGGCCCTGAGTGGCCTCGCCCACCAAATCGGACCCCGAGTGGCCCTGCCCACCAAATCAAACCTCGAGTGGCCCCGCCCACCAAATCGGACCCAGAGTGACCCGCCCACCAAATCGGACCCAGAGTGACCCCGCCCACCAAATCGGACCCAGAGTGACCCCGCCCACCAAATGGGACCCTGAGGTGCCCCGCCCACCAAATCGGACCCAGAGTGGCCCCGCCCACCAAATCGGACCCAGAGTGACCCCGCCCACCAAATTGCACCCAGTGATCCCGCCCACCAAATCGGACCCAGAGTGACCCCGCCCACCAAATCGGACCCAGAGTGACCCCGCCCACCAAATCGCACCCAGTGACCCCGCCCACCAAATCGGACCCAGAGTGACCCCGCCCACCAAATCGGACCCAGAGTGGCCCCGCCCACCAAATCGGACCCAGAGTGACCCCGCCCACCAAATCGCACCCAGAGTGACCCCGCCCACCAAATCGGACCCAGAGTGACCTCGCCCCCCAAATCGGGCCCCGCCCCCCAAATCGGACCCCGAGGGGCCCAGCCCCCCAAATCGGACCTTGAGGGGCCCCGCCCACCAAATCGGACCCCCAGGGGTTCCGCCCACCAAATCGGACCCCCAGGGGCCCCACTCACCAAATCGGACCCAGAGTGACCCCGCCCACCAAATCGGACCCAGAGTGACCCCGCCCACCAAATCGGACCCAGAGTGACCCCGCCCACCAAATGGGACCCTGAGGTGCCCCGCCCACCAAATCGGACCCAGAGTGGCCCCGCCCACCAAATCGGACCCAGAGTGACCCCGCCCACCAAATTGTACCCCGAGGGGCCCCGCCCACCAAATCGGACCCCGAGGGGTTCCGCCCACCAAATCGGACCCCGAGGGGCTCCGCCCACCAAATCGGACCCGAGGGGCCCCGCCCACCAAATCGGACCCCTAGGGGCCCCACCCACCAAATCGGACCACGAGTGGCCCCACCCACCAAATTGGACCCCGAGGGGCCCCGCCCACCAAATCAGACCCCGAGGGGTTCCGCCCACCAAATTGGACCCCGAGGGGCTCCGCCCTCCAAATCAGACCCCGAGGGGCCCCGCCCACCAAATCAGACCCCGAGGGGCCCCACCCACCAAATCGGACCACGAGTGGCCCCGCCCACCAAATCGGACCCTGAGGTTCCCAGCCCACCAAATCCTCAACCCTGAGGGGCTACAACTACCAAACTAACGCCTGAGGGGCACCCAAGTGTGAAAGTCTTGCAGGGGCAGCCCGGGCACCATTCCAAGCACTATCTGTAGTTCCTTCAGGAAATACCCATCTAGTTTATTTTGTTTACACTGTTTCACGTGTGGTAAAATTGATAAAGCAGCTTCTTCGGGTCGGTTCTCTTACAGTGATACTCCATTTATATATTTTTTTATTTTTTGGCTCTTTTACACAATAAAAACTATTTTATAGAAAAAAATAATTATTTTTGCATCACTTTATTCTGAGAGCTGTAACTTTTTAATTTTTCCACTGATGGAACTGTATGGCAGCTTCTTTTTTTGCGGGACAAAATGGCGTTTTCAGCAGTATCATTTTTATTTATAATCTTTTTGATAATGGTTTGTTGCACTTTTTGTTCGGTGGCATGATGATAAAGCATTGTTTTTTGCCTCTTAGACTGCTCAAATGATATTCAGTATGTGCCTCTTAGACTGCTCAAATGATATTCAGTATGTTTTTGTTGAAAACTTGTATTTTTTTTACAATTTCCATATTTACAATTTCTTAAAGTAGGTTTTTTATGTTCTAAAGTTGTATTCCAAAAAATATATTTTATGTTGTATCATAATGGTGATTAAAAGCCTGATGATTTTACTATAGTAAATGTAGCACTTAAACATGAGCCATGGATAAGTGAGTCGGAGTCAGGGAAATTGGGGAGTGAGAGGTTTGGCTTACCGACTCCTTAGCCCTGGTGTTTAGACCCTCTGATGTGCCGCTTTTGGGCTGACATAAGTTTCCAATTATTTTCTTATGTGAGTGTCTCTCCCAGTAATATAGGTTGGATGCGAGGTCTGTGTATCTCACCCAGCAATAGAGTCTGGATGTGAGGTCTGTGTGTCCTTCCTAATCAGGGCCGGACTGGCCATCGGGCACTTCTGGCAAATGCCAGAAGGGCCGGTGCCAGTAGTGGGCCGCTGCACTGTTTCTCCCCCTCCCCCCCCCGCCAGTGCCGCCGCCGCCGCATTTAACTATACCGGCGTCTATGCTGGGGCAATGTTATAGTGTAAAAAAAAAATATTCACATGTGTAAAAAAAAAATTTAAAAATTAAAAAATAAATAAAAATAAATAAATATATTGTTCCTATAAATACATTTCTTTATCTAAATAAAAAAAAAAAACAGTAAATTGCTGGTCAACTTTTAACCCTTATAACTCCCTTACCCAAAAAAATTTTGGTTCCAAAATTGTATGTATAAGCGTGGTGAGTTTATCCAATATAGGATCAGATACGTATTTTAGCAACTGGATAAAAAAATAACCTTTATTAGGTATATTAAAAGCCAAAAAATGGCATGTAAATAATGCAAAGAAAAAGAAAAATTATATAGAGGGACCCTAATGTGAATAGTGCCCTATCACCTACAAAGAATGGGGAAACACAAAACAAAATAGACAACAATTATAGACTAGCACTGATAGTACTGGAATGACTCACAAGTCAAAACATTTCTATTAGTCCAATGGATATATGCAGACCAATAATACTACAATAATCTGGGTATAAGGACACAAACTGCACCTATTGGAATAAAGTCACGTATTGCAGTTGTGTCTCAACCACCATATGTATACCTTAGGTCCCTGAAAATTGCATACAATCAATTTTGTACGGGGCAAAGAAGTGTACTATATGTCCCATACAGTCATCACATGCTACTGTTCATGTGGTCATTAAATCCCATGCCATATATATATATAAGTCAAACCACTGTCAGTGCAAATTGCAGCACACCTTTAGCGTTTCAAACTGTCATTAAACAAAAAGCCATCCATGCAGTTGTGGGATACACATTACTTATTTGTGCTATAAGAGTGTTGGGTAGATCTCACCACATATACGTCAACAGCAACCATTCCTCTATCTTCTACCCGTATTATGCCCAGCCTTTGTGTAGAAACTTGTGCTATGGAAAGCGTCTCACGACGCGTTTCTTCCTCAGATTCATCAGGGGAGAATGCTAGATTTGTCCGCTGCTGCCGCGGGTCTCACCCCTCTGTGATATTTATAAATTCCTGCTCGATACCGCGTTGAATAGGCTCCGCGCTCTGGCGTGTGACGAGCGGCTTGAGCTTACCCTGTGTTTCCGGTTTAGAGACGAAACTCTCCCGGCTTGTCAGACCCTGGGATTCCCTGTCGTGGGGCGCATGCGCTCCACTGTACAGGGGCCGAGCTTAGCGCGAGATATATGAGTTAACTCTTACCGGTTACTATGAAATAATGGGACAAGAATGCATATATGAATGCTATGTAATCCCCCAAGGTGTCTATTTCTATTGCAGTGTAGATATTATCTTTTATTCCTTATACTGCCTACATGATTGACACCTCGGAAACAGGAAAAAGTTAATGTAACCTTAACATAATCCTGTTCACCAATTGATATGATTCATAAGTTCTTCAGCATATTCCTATGATCACCAATATTGCGGACGGAGGCTGGATGTTTCCTTGTCTTATTAAAGTACACCATATGGTATTGTCATGCTCGCGCCCAGACTGGTTGGTGCGGGCGTGCGGGGGAGTGGCCCCACTGGACCACAGACCAAACCTCCCTGGAAGGGGCGTAACTAAGTAGCTTCCTAGGTGTTCGCTGGAGCCTCTGATGGTGAGGTCAGACTTGTGCAATAGGGAGCTACCAGGTACCACACCAGGGTGGAGTCTGGTTGTGGCTGCTGATCCCACCGGGGAACGGAACATAGACAAGCAAGCGGGCACGGCTGGCACATAGGCAGGCAGACGGGTACAACAGGAACACTGTCAGGCAGGCGGGCACGGCTGGCTCTCTGGTAGGCAGGCGGGCACGGCTGGCTCTCTGGCAGGACTGGTAGACAAGACTGGTACACTGGAAGAACCGGTAGGGACCGGTCTGCAGGCAGGTATGTAGAACGGGTAAGAACCTGTTCAGACACGAGGACCTAGGAATAAGTAGATAAAGACCGCAAGAGCGGATGCAGAGCGAAAGCACAGGAGCTAGAGCCAAGAACAGAAATGCAGGAGGCGGAGCCAAGAGCTGGAGGCGGAGCCAAGTGCAAAGCCGCAGGAGGCGGAGCCAAGAGCTGGAGGCGGAGCCAAGTGCAAAACCGTGTAGGCGGAGCCAAGTGCAGACAGGCAGGAGGCGGAGCCAAGAGCAGGAGAAGTAGAACCGCAAAGAGCGGAGCCAGGTAGAACCGCAAGGAGCGGAGCCAGGTAGAACCGCAAGGAGCGGAGCCAGGTAGAACCGCAAGGAGCGGAGCCAGGTAGAACCGCAAGGAGCGGAGCCAGGTAGAACCGCAAGGAGCGGAGCCAGGTAGAACCGCAAGGAGCGGAGCCAGGTAGAACCGCAAGGAGCGGAGCCAGGTAGAACCGCAAGGAGCGGAGCCAGGTAGAACCGCAAGGAGCGGAGCCAGGTAGAACCGCAAGGAGCGGAGAGGTGCTGCGGGAGGGGTCTCTGCAGCAAAGCTGAGCAGAGCCACAAAGAATGTGGAGAGAAGCTGCAGCAAGGGATAACTGCAACAGCAGAAGATAAGCTGAGTAGAAAGGAGCAGAAACGCAGAAGTGAGGAGCAGAGGTAAAGTCACAAAGGTTCAGAGCAGGCAGAGCTGCAAGAGTGCGGAGTGAAAGCAGACTGAGAATACAAGGAAAGACAACAGGGAAGGAAGCCAAAGACTAGGAGACAGAGATAAGACTAAGTACAGACAAGGCAATGGAACAAGACACAAGGACAAAGACACTGGGACCAGGATATACTGCCTCCTGGTGGGCGGACAACAAGACCAAGGAAATAACACAGAGAATCCTCCAGAGAGGGAGTAACTCAGAGAAAGGCCAGGCAAACTCAGAAGCAAGACACTAACTGAGCTAACACATTGCACAGGCCCAGAACACTGGGTGAAGCTGCACTATATACTGGAGGCCTCTTGGTAATTGGTCAGGAACAGATTGGACAGATGCACCTGATTGCTATAAGAACCAGAGAGTTCAGGCGCCGCCCCTCTATACACAGAACCATGAAGCATGCAGAGAGCAGAGACACAGAACATGGAGCTGGCAAGAAACAGAAACCACATCATGACCTGGAGCAGTGGGTAAGATAGTGTGAGAGATGCGAGGCCATGACGTGATGCCAGCAGAGTTGTTACAGGTATTTTGAAGAGGAGAGTGAGCAAGGACGCTAAGGCTTTCTGATTAGGGATTGCTAATACCCGATATTGCAGAGATGGAATTCATATATAGGAGACAACACCCACCACCAATATACGTGGGAAACGGTGACACCATGTCCTAGTGGTGAATTGACTACAAGGACACACAGAAAGGACACAGCCACTAATTCTCTCCTCAGGTGGGAAAGCAGCCACCCCACTCCACTCAAAAGAGGTATTCCCAAAGGACAATACTTCAGAGTGCGCAGGAATTGTTCAAGTATGAACATGTTCCAAGAACAAGCTAAAGATCTGAAAAATTGGTTCTTGGAGAGAGGGTATCCGGAGGGTGTTTTGAATAGGGCATATAAGGAGTCCCTGAGAAAGGAAAGAAAAGATCTATTAACACCAAAGCCTAAAACAGAAGAAGAAAACATCATACGCTTCATCACTAGGTATTCTAATGGAGCTAATCACGTCAGAGAGGTTCTTCAAAGACACTGGCCAATTCTCCAGATGGATAGAGACATAAAAAAATCTATCCCATCAGTACCTCAAATTACCTACAAAAAAGGTAAATCCCTTCATGACAGGTTGGTTCACAGCCATTATGATTCTGGAAGCAGCTGTGGCCTAACAACAAACCAAATTAAGGGCTGTTACTGATGTGGTGGATGTAAAAGTTGTGCCGCCATTAGTCCCTCCAAAAACTTCCCAAGTAATGTCAGAGGCACCACGTACACAATTCGGCACTTTATTAATTGCCGCACAAAAGGTGTCATCTACAAGGCCACGTGTGACTGTGGTTTGGAGTACGTGGGCAAAACAATAAGGGAATTTCGCAAAAGGATTGGCGAGCACCTCCGTGATATAGCAAATAAGAGAGATACTCCGGTAGCAACCCACATAAATCTTTTCCATTAAGGTAACCCCAAAACAATTCATTTTACGGGTATTGACAAGATAGTGCCTCCACAAAGAGAGGGAGATTGGGACAAAAAAATACTCCAAAAGGAGACCAGGTGGATATTCATGTTAAGAACTGTACAACCCTCTGGATTGAATGAGCTACAATCATATAGTTGTTTCTTATAGATCCATGATTGCACCAACCCCATAGGGTCTTTCTTGTGTTTCAATGGTACAGCAATGTCGCATCTGGTAGGGCTTTGTTAGGGATAGCCTCCGTTGAGTGGGGGCGTCATATGCGTGGGTCTTTAGGATGCCAACCCCCACGATAGGTAGGACCACGTAAATAGGGTTAAATATAACTTTTTACAACCAACCTTGGTTATCCCCTTAAAAGTGTCCGAAACCCAATAAAAAATCTTCTTTATGGATAAGGAGCTTTCTTTCTAGCTATCCTTTGTAGGTTTTAGGATTTAATAGGGAAAGCTGTTCAGGGACAGTCCACGTTGAGTGGGGGCGCCACATGCGCAGGTTTCTCCCTAGGGTGCCAAACTCCGCGATAGGTAGGTAAAAAGGAGTATAGATGTGCTAAAATAGGGTATCCGTAGGGTCACCGTTTCCCACGTATATTGGTGGTGGGTGTTGTCTCCTATATATGAATTCCATCTCTGCAATATCGGGTATTAGCAATCCCTAATCAGAAAGCCTTAGCGTCCTTGCTCACTCTCCTCTTCAAAATACCATATGGTGTACTTTAATAAGACAAGGAAACATCCAGCCTCCGTCCGCAATATTGGTGATCATAGGAATATGCTGAAGAACTTATGAATCATATCAATTGGTGAACAGGATTATGTTAAGGTTACATTAACTTTTTCCTGTTTCCGAGGTGTCAATCATGTAGGCAGTATAAGGAATAAAAGATAATATCTACACTGCAATAGAAATAGACACCTTGGGGGATTACATAGCATTCATATATGCATTCTTGTCCCATTATTTCATAGTAACCGGTAGGAGTTAACTCATATATCTCGCGCTAAGCTCGGCCCCTGTACAGTGGAGCGCATGCGCCCCACGACAGGGAATCCCAGGGTCTGACAAGCCGGGAGAGTTTCGTCTCTAAACCGGAAACACAGGGTAAGCTCAAGCCGCTCGTCACACGGCAGAGGACGGAGCCTATTCAACGCGGTATCGAGCAGGAATTTATAAATATCACAGAGGGGTGAGACCCGCGGCAGCAGCGGACAAATCTAGCATTCTCCCCTGATGAATCTGAGGAAGAAACGCGTCGGGAGACGCTTTCCATAGCACAAGTTTCTACACAAAGGCTGGGCATAATACGGGTAGAAGATAGAGGAATGGTTGCTGTTGACGTATATGTGGTGAGATCTACCCAAACACATGGGCTTATTTAATATACATGAACTCATTCATAACAGTTCCTATTTCACTTATGCCGACCTTTGAACATAACGTGTCATGAATGAATCCATGGGGAACACTCTTATAGCACAAATAAGTAATGTGTATCCCACAACTGCATGGATGGCTTTTTGTTTAATGACAGTTTGAAACGCTAAAGGTTTGCTGCAATTTGCACTGACAGTGGTTTGACTCATATATATTTATGGCATGGGATTTAATGACCACATGAACAGTAGCATGTGATGACTGTATGGGACATATAGTACACCTCTTTGCCCCGTACAAAATTGATTGTATGCAATTTTCAGGGACCTAAGGTATACATATGGTGGTTGAGACACAACTGCAATACGTGACTTTATTCCAATAGGTGCAGTTTGTGTCCTTATACCCAGATTATTGTAGTATTATTGGTCTGCATATATCCATTGGACTAATAGAAATGTTTTGACTTGTGAGTCATTCCAGTACTATCAGTGCTAGTCTATAATTGTTGTCTATTTTGTTTTGTGTTTCCCATTCTGTGTAGGTAATAGGGCACTATTCACATTAGGGTCCCTCTATATAATTTTTCTTTTTCTTTGCATTATTTACATGCCATTTTTTGGCTTTTAATATACCTAATAAAGGTTATTTTTTATCCAGTTGCTAAAATACGGTTCCAAAATTGTGCTGATGTAAAGTAGACATGTGGGAAATGTTAGTTATTAAGTATTTTGTGTGACATATCTCTGTGATTTAATTGCATAAAAATTCAAAGTTGGAAAATTACGAAATTTTCAACATTTTCGCCAAATTTCCATTTTTTTTCACAAATAAACACAGGTAATATCAAAGAAACTTTACCACTATCATGAAGTACAATATGTCTCGAGAAAACAATGTCAGAATCACCGGGATCCGTTGAAGCGTTCCAGAGTTATAACCTCATAAAGGGACAGTGGTCAGAATTGTAAAAATTGGCCTGGTCATTAACGTGCAAACCACCCTTGGGGGTAAAGGGGTTAATGTTGCAAAAAAAAACCTTTGGTAGTGAACCATTCTAAGCATTAATAGCTTAGTAATATGTTATGTTTCTGAATAATTGCACCAGTCTGTAGTCGCTTCAATGTTGTCACAACTGGCCATTATACTGTGTATAGGGGGGTTATAGAGCCATCATCCTGTATATATGGGGCTTTGGTGCCATCATACTGCATGTTGGCTAATTTTACTTGCATAAAAACCATGATGTAGCATCTGTACTGATTGAACTTTGGCTGCTGCAAAAGTCACCTTGTATGTAGGTCCAGCTTAACAATGAGGCCTGACAATTTTTGGTTTTAAGTGGCCCCGGACTCCAATTTGGTTTGAGACACCGATCTAGACTATAACATGCAAGAAAAGCTTACTGTGCCATCCTATCTATATATATAATTGTCTCAGGGTTTTTCCGTCTGTCTGTCTGTCTGTCTGTCCTGGAAATCCCACGTCTCTGATTGGTCGAGGCCGCTAGGCCTCGACCAATCAGCGACGGGCACAGCATGGCGACGATGATGTTATAAAGGTTGCCTCGACCAATCAGCGACGGGCACAGCCTGCAGTGAATTCGCCTCGACCAATCAGCGACGGGCACAGTATCGACGTAGATGTCATAATGGTTGCCATGGCTACGATGATGTCATAAAGGTTGCCTCGACCAATCAGCGACGGGCACAGTCTGCCGCAAATTCTGGAATCATCATTGTCCATATACTACGGGGACATGCATATTCTAGAATACCCGATGCGTTAGAATCGGGCCACAGTCTAGTTGTTTTATAATGTGCTGAAATTCTTCCCAAGTTAAATACCCACAACCTACTTTTGCTTCTACTTTTAATTTGCGTTTTTTCTTCAGTATACACCACCGTTCAAAAGTTTAGCGTCACCCAGACAATTTTGTGTTGTCCATGAAAACTCATACTTTTATTAACCCCTTCACCCCCAAGGGTGGTTTGCACGTTAATGACCGGGCCAATTTTTACAATTCTGACCACTGTCCCTTTATGAGGCTATAACTCTGGAACGCTTTGACGGATCTTGGCGATTCTGACATTGTTTTCTCGTGACATATTGTACTTCATGTTAAAGGTAAAATTTATTCGATATAACTTGCGTTTATTTGTGAAAAAAATGGAAATTTGGCGAAAATTTTGAAAATTTTGCAATTTTCCAACTTTGAATTTTTGTGCCCTTAAATCACAGACATATGTCACGCAAAATACTTAATAAGTAACATTTCCCACATGTCTACTTTACATCAGTACAATTTTGGAACCAAAATTTTTTTTTGTGACGGAGTTATAAGGGTTAAAAGTTGACCAGCAATTTCTCATTTTTACAACACCATTTTTTTTTAGGGACCACATCTCATTTGAAGTCATTTTGAGGGGTCTATATGATAGAAAATACTCAAGTGTGACACCATTCTAAAAACTGCACCCCTCAAGGTGCTCAAAACCACATTCAAGAAGTTTATTAACCCTTCAGGTGTTTCACAGGAATTTTTGGAATGTTTAAATAAAAATGAACATTTAACTTTTTTTCACACAAAATTTATTTCAGCTCCAATTTGTTTTATTTTACCAAGGGTAACAGGAGAAAATGGACCCCCAAAGTTGTTGTACAATTTGTCCTGAGTACGATGATACCCCATATGTGGGTGTAAACCATTGTTTAGGCGCATGGCAGAGCTTGGAAGGGAAGGAGCGCCATTTGACTTTTCAATGCAAAATTGACTGGAATTGAGATGGGACGCCATGTTGCGTTTGGAGAGCCCCTGATGTGCCTAAACATTGAAACTCCCTACAAGTGACACCATTTTGGAAAGTAGACCCCCTAAGGAACTTATCTAGATGTGTGGTGAGCACTTTGACCCACCAAGTGCTTCACAGAAGTTTATAATGCAGAGCCGTAAAAATAAAAAATCATATTTTTTCACAAAAATGATCTTTTCGCCCCCAATTTTTTATTTTCCCAAGGGTAAGAGAAGAAATTGGACCCCAAAAAATGTTGTGCAATTTGTCCTGAGTACGCTGATACCCCATATGTGGGTGTAAACCATTGTTTGGGCGCATGGCAGAGCTTGGAAGGGAAGGAGCGCCATTTGACTTTTCAATGCAAAATTGACTGGAATTGAGATGGGACGCCATGTTGCGTTTGGAGAGCCCCTGATGTGCCTAAACATTGAAACTCCCTACAAGTGACACCATTTTGGAAAGTAGACCCCCTAAGGAACTTATCTAGATGTGTGGTGAGCACTTTGACCCACCAAGTGCTTCACAGAAGTTTATAATGCAGAGCCGTAAAAATAAAAAATCATATTTTTTCACAAAAATGATCTTTTCGCCCCCAATTTTTTATTTTCCCAAGGGTAAGAGAAGAAATTGGACCCCAAAAAATGTTGTGCAATTTGTCCTGAGTACGCTGATACCCCATATGTGGGTGTAAACCATTGTTTGGGCGCATGGCAGAGCTTGGAAGGGAAGGAGCGCCATTTGACTTTTCAATGCAAAATTGACTGGAATTGAGATGGGACGCCATGTTGCGTTTGGAGAGCCCCTGATGTGCCTAAACATTGAAACTCCCTACAAGTGACACCATTTTGCAAAGTAGACCCCCTAAGGAACTTATCTAGATGTGTGGTGAGCACTTTGACCCACCAAGTGCTTCACAGAAGTTTATAATGCAGAGCCGTAAAAATAAAAAATCATATTTTTTCACAAAAATGATCTTTTCGCCCCCAATTTTTTATTTTCCCAAGGGTAAGAGAAGAAATTGGACCCCAAAAAATGTTGTGCAATTTGTCCTGAGTACGCTGATACCCCATATGTGGGTGTAAACCATTGTTTGGGCGCATGGCAGAGCTTGGAAGGGAAGGAGCGCCATTTGACTTTTCAATGCAAAATTGACTGGAATTGAGATGGGACGCCATGTTGCGTTTGGAGAGCCCCTGATGTGCCTAAACATTGAAACTCCCTACAAGTGACACCATTTTGCAAAGTAGACCCCCTAAGGAACTTATCTAGATGTGTGGTGAGCACTTTGACCCACCAAGTGCTTCACAGAAGTTTATAATGCAGAGCCGTAAAAATAAAAAATCATATTTTTTCACAAAAATGATCTTTTCGCCCCCAATTTTTTATTTTCCCAAGGGTAAGAGAAGAAATTGGACCCCAAAAAATGTTGTGCAATTTGTCCTGAGTACGCTGATACCCCATATGTGGGTGTAAACCATTGTTTGGGCGCATGGCAGAGCTTGGAAGGGAAGGAGCGCCATTTGACTTTTCAATGCAAAATTGACTGGAATTGAGATGGGACGCCATGTTGCGTTTGGAGAGCCCCTGATGTGCCTAAACATTGAAACTCCCTACAAGTGACACCATTTTGGAAAGTAGACCCCCTAAGGAACTTATCTAGATGTGTGGTGAGCACTTTGACCCACCAAGTGCTTCACAGAAGTTTATAATGCAGAGCCGTAAAAATAAAAAATCATATTTTTTCACAAAAATTATCTTTTTGCCCCCAATTTTTTATTTTCCCAAGGGTAAGAGAAGAAATTGGACCCCAAAAAATGTTGTGCAATTTGTCCTGAGTACGCTGATACCCCATATGTGGGTGTAAACCATTGTTTGGGCGCATGGCAGAGCTTGGAAGGGAAGGAGCGCCATTTGACTTTTCAATGCAAAATTGACTGGAATTGAGATGGGACGCCATGTTGCGTTTGGAGAGCCCCTGATGTACCCAAACAGTACAACCCCCCCACAAGTGACCCCATATTGGAAACTAGACCTCCCAAGGAACTTATCTAGATGTGTTTTGAGAACTTTGAACCCCCAAGTGTTTCACTAAAGTTTATAGCGCAAAGCCGTGAAAATAAAAATTCTTTTTTTTTTTTCACAAAAATGATTTTTTAGCCCCCAGTTTTGTATTTTCACAAGGGTAACAGGATAAATTAGACCCCAAAAGTTGTTGTCCAATTTGTCCTGAGTACGCTGATACCCCATATGTCGGGGGGAACCACTGTTTGGGCGCATGACAGAGCTCGGAAGGGAAGGAGCGCCATTTGGAATGCAGCCTTAAATGGATTGGTCTGCAGGCGTCACGTTGCATTTGCAGAGCCCCTGATGTACCCAAACAGTACAAACCCCCCACAAGTGACCCCATATTGGAAACTAGACCTCCCAAGGAACTTATCTAGATGTGTTGTGAGAACTTTGAACCCCCAAGTGTTTCACTACAGTTTATAATGCAGAGCCGTGAAAATAAAACATCTTTTTTTTCCCACAAAAATGATTTTAGCCCCCCAAATTTTTATTTTCCTAAGGATAACAAGAGAACTTGGACCCCAGAAGTTGTTGTTCAATTTGTCCCGAGTACGCTGATAACACATATGTTGGGGTAAACCCCTTTTTGGGCGCACGGGAGAGCTCGGAAGGGAAGGAGCACTGTTTTACTTTTTCAACGCAGAATTGGCTGGAATTGAGATTGGACGCCATGTCGCGCTTGGAGAGCCCCTGATGTGCCTGGACAGTGGAAACCCCCCAATTCTACCTGAAACCCTAACCCAAACACACCCCTAACCCTAATCCCAACGGTAACCCTAACCACACCCCTAGCCCTGACACACCCATAATTCTAATCCCAACCCTAATCCAAACGTAAATGTAATCCAAACCCTAACCCTAACTTTAGCCCCAACCCTAACTTTACCTCCAACCCTAGCCCTAACCCTACCCCTAACCCTAAACGTGACTGAAATACGTGGCACTGAAATACGTGGCACTGAAATACGTGGCACTGAAATACGTGGCACTGAAATAAGTGGCACTGAAATATGTGATATGTGGCACTTAAATACGTGGCACTGAAATACGTGGCACTGAAATACGTGGCACTGAAATACGTGGCACTGAAATACGTGGCACTGAAATACGTGGCACTTAAATAAGTGGCACTGAAATATGTGATATGTGGCACTTAAATACGTGGCACTGAAATACGTGGCACTGAAATACGTGGCACTGAAATACGTGGCACTGAAATACGTGGCACTGAAATACGTGATACGTGGCACTGAAACACGTGGCACTGAAATACTGAAATACGTGGCACTGAAATACGTGGCACTGAAATACGTGGCACTGAAATACGTGATACGTGGCACTGAAACACGTGGCACTGAAATACGTGGCACTGAAATACGTGGCACTGAAATACGTGGCACTGAAATACGTGGCACTTAAATAAGTGGCACTGAAATATGTGATATGTGGCACTGAAATACGTGGCACTGAAATACGTGGCACTGAAATACGTGGCACTGAAATACGTGGCACTGAAATATGTGATACGTGGCACTTAAATACGTGGCACTGAAACACGTGGCACTGAAATACGTGATACGTGGCACTGAAATACGTGGCACTGAAATACGTGGCACTGAAATACGTGCAACTGAAATACGTGATACGTGGCACTGAAATACGTGGCACTGAAATACGTGCAACTGAAATACGTGGTACTAAAATATGTGGCACTGAAATACGTGATACGTGGCACTGAAATACGTGGCACTGAAACACGTGGCACTGAAATACGTGATACGTGGCACTGAAATACATGGCACTGAAATACGTGGCACTGAAATACGTGGCACTGAAATACGTGGCACTATGACTGTCAGAAAATGTTCATTAAACGGTTAGGGGTGAGGTTAGGGGTAGAGTTAGGGTTAGGGTTTGGATCCCTTTATCACCTTGATGGTGGTGGGTGGCTTTTCAGTGTGTTTTCTGTTTTTTTCGATAAAAATGCATGCGTTTTTAACGCAAACAAACGCATGTGCTTAAAAACGCAAGAAAATACTGCAGGTTGTATTTCTGAAAATGAACGCATGCAGAAAAAACCCGCATGCGTTTGAAAACGCGACCAAACGCGTACAAAAAAACCGCATGCGTTTTCAATGTTAAATATAGGGAAAAAACGCATGCGTTTTTTTGTGCAAAAAACGCTGCAGACAAAAACGCAAGTGTGAAACCAGCGACGCTTTTTATAGCAAAAAAGTTTTTGCGTCTCCACATTTTGAGACCTATAATTTTTCCACATTTGCTCCACAGAGTCATGTGAGGTCTTGTTTTTTGCGGGACGAGTTGACGTTTTTATTGGTAACATTTTCGGACACGTGACCGTTTTTGATCGCTTTTTATTCCGATTTTTGTGAGGCAGAATGACCAAAAACCTGCTATTCATGAATTTCTTTTGGGGGAGGCGTTTATACCGTTCCGCGTTTGGTAAAATTGATAAAGCAGTTTTATTCGTCGGGTCAGTATGATTACAGCGATATCTCATTTATATCATTTTTTTTATGTTTTGGCGCTTTTATACGATAAAAACTATTTTATAGAAAAAATTATTATTTTGGTATCGCTTTATTCTCAGGACTATAACTTTTTTATTTTTTTGCTGATGATGCTGTATGGCGGCTTGATTTTTGCGGGACAAGATGACGTTTTCAGCGGTACCATGGATATTTATATCAGTCTTTTTGATCGCGTGTTATTCCACTTTTTGTTCGGCGGTATGGTAATAAAGCGTTGTTTTTTGCCTCGTTTTTTTTTTTTTTTTCTTACGGTGTTTACTGAAGGGGTTAACTAGTGTGGCAGTTTTATAGGTTGGGTCGTTATGGACGTGGCGATACTAAATATGTGTACTTTTATTGTTTTTTTTTTTTAATTTAGATAAAGAAATGTATTTATGGGAATAATATTTTTTTTTTTTTCATTATTTTGGAATATTTTTTTTTATTTTTTTTTACACATTTGGAATTTTTTTTTTTTTACTTTTTTACTTTGCCCCAGGGGGGGACAATACAGATCGGTGATCTGCCAGTTTGCATAGCACTCTGACAGATCACCGATCTCCGAGAAGTGCAGGCTGCTTCACAGTGCCTGCTCTGAGCAGGCTTCTGTGAAGCCACCTCCCTCCCTGCAGGACCCGGATCCGCGGCCATCTTGGATCCGGGTCTGGAGCAGGCAGGGAGGGAGGTAAGACCCTCGCAGCAACGCGATCACATCGCGTTGCTGCGGGGGGCTCAGGGAAGCCCGCAGGGAGCCCTCTCCCTGCGCGATGCTTCCCTGCATCGCCGGCACATCGCGATCATGTTTGATCGCGGTGTGCCGGGGGTTAATGTGCCGGGGGCGGTCCGTGACCGCTCCTGGCACATAGTGCCGGATGTCAGCTGCGATATGCAGCCGACACCCGGCCGCGATCGGCCGCGCTCCCCCCGTGAGCGCGGCCGATCGGCTATGACGTACTATCCCGTCGGCGGTCATACGGGCCCACCCCACCTCGACGGGATAGTACGTCAAATGTCGGGAAGGGGTTAATCAAATGAGTTGCCAAATGATTTGAAAATCTAGTCCAGACATTGACAAGGTTCGAAAAAAAAGATTTTTAGTTGAAATAATAATTTTCTCCTTCAAACTTTGCTTTTGTCGAAGAATGCTCCCTTTTTCAGCAATTCCAGCAGTGCAGACCTTTGGCATTCTAGCAGTTTATTTGCTGGGCTAATCTGGAGAAATTTCACCCCATGCTTCCAGAAGCCCCTCCCACAAGTTGGTTTGGCTTGATGGGCACTTTTTGGTACCATACGGTCAAGCTGCTGCCACAACAGCTCAATGGGGTTGAAATCTGGTGACTGCGTTGGCCACTCTATTACAGATAGAATGCCAGCTGCCGGCTTCTTCCCTAAATAGTTCTTGCATAACTTGGAGGTGTGCTTTGGGTCATTGTCCTGTTGTAGGATGAAATTGGCTCCAATCAAGCACTGTCCACAGGGTATGACATGGCATTGCAAAATGGAGTGATAGCCTTCCTTATTCAATATCCCTTTTACCTTGTACAAATATCCCACTTTCCATGCTTGACAGATAGCGTCAGGCTCTCTTCCAGCATCTGTTCAGTTGTTCTGCGTCTCACAAATGTTCTTCTGTGTGATCCAAACACCTCAAGCTTGGATTTGTCTGTCCATAACACTTTTTTCCAATCTTCCTCTGTCCAGTGTCTGTTCTTTTGCCCATATTAATCTTTTCCTTTTATTAGCCAGTCTCAGATATGGCTTTTTCATTGCCACTCTGCCCTGAAGGCCAGCATCCCGGAGTCGCCTCTTCACTGTAGATGTTAACACTGGCGTTTTGTATGTACTATTTATTGAAGCTGCCAGTTGACCTGTGAGGAGTCGATTTCTCAAACTACAGACTCTAATGTACTTGTCTTGTTGCTCAGTTGTGCAGCGGGGCCTCCCTCTTCTCTTTCTACTCTGGTTAGAGCCTGTTTGTGCTCTCCTCTGAAGGGAGTAGTACACACCGTTGTAGGAAATCTTCAGTTTCTTGGTGATTTCTCGCATGGAATAGCCTTCATTTCTAAGAACAAGAATAGACTGTCGAATTTCATATGAAAGTTCTTTTTTTCTGGCCATTTTGAGAGTTTAATGGAACCAACAAATGTAATGCTCCACATTCTCAACTAGCTCAAAGGAAGGTCAGGTTTATAGGTTCTCCAATCAGCCAAACTGTTTTCAGCTGTGCTAACATACTTTCACAGGCGTTTTCAAGGGTATTCTAACCATCCATTAGCCTTCTTACAGAGTTAGCAAACACAAAGTACCATAAGAACACTGGAGTGATGGTTGTTGGAAATGGGCATCTACACATGTATAGAGTGTATTTCTGAATCATTTAATGTTAGCTTCATTGGAAAAAACTGTGTTTTTTCTTTCAAAAATAAGGAAATTTCTAAGTGACCCTAAACTTTTGAACGGTAGTGTATGTTATGGGGTCACATCAGGACAAAACATAAATGTGCTTCAACTTTTCCTAGTCAGATTTTTATGTTCAACAGCAATTACTTCCCTGTGGACTGAAGTGTTCGCAAAATGTGAATCGGCTTCATTCGCTTTCTCAGTGATTGACAGTTTGTTGCTCAGCAACTTATGAATTCAATAAAGTACAGCAGCTTCATTCCTAACTCTGCCAAAGTCAAAGAACAAGTAATTCTGAAAAGAACATTATTTTTTTTTAGTTTATAAAGGAATTTAACCTTATTAATGCTTGTCATTTTGATAATATCAGGGACATTTAGTTGCACAGAATACACGACAGAAAACTCTGCTGAAATTAGCTCATGCTGGTCTTTTAGGTCAAGGTCAAATCATGATCAAGTTGAAATAAACCAACTTCAGTGAGACTTAAAGTTGCCAGCTGATCCACTCCAACAAATATGCAACGGAAAAAAATAATATTTAATATTCTACTTTTATTTGATTTGTGCATTACCACTATTGCCAGATGTGTTCATCGTGTCCCTGTTCACTGGGAGCAGAAGTGCTAGAGGTGTCTGAATATACCAGTCCTTCATTTCAATATGAGTGAGAATATTTGTTCTGCATTCAGCTCCTGTCACACATGGACTGGGGCAAATTCATATTGTTTCTTTACCATTTATACATTATTTTCCAATTTCTATCTAGGTGTAGAAATATACAAAGTTATGCTATGTTGAAACATTGCCTTTAGTTTAGTTTTTTTTTCTGCAGCTAAAACCTGATCACTTGGCAGTAAAAACATGCAGCCAAAATAACGGTTTTGCTGCTTTTCGAGAGACATTTTTCAAGATCACAAAGTTCAGCTTTGCATCCACCTTTCAATCACGAACAATACAAGGTATTAGGCCTCAAATGCAAGATGTTTGTGAAACCATAAAACATTTTGGGGGAAAAAGGGCAATTTGATCAAATTATTTAGGGCAAAATGTTCATGTCTGAAAAAATAGTAACTATTCTGAACTAAAAAGATGGATTCATGTATGAAGGACAACCGTGAACGAAGGTTTTATGAATTAATGAAAGAATACACAATTGTAAGTGTAAAAACAGTGGGAAAGTGTTAGGAGTCGAGTTTCCTCTGCTGCACAGGGGGAATCTCGATCTGTGTCTGCTGCAGTCTCCCATTCTGCATCGGCCGCAGTGGAGCCTGCTCAGCGGAGACGTCGGTCCCAGCGTCTCACTAAGACTGATACTGTGCAAAGGGTTACTGCTGCCTCTCCAGGCTCTGCTATTGTACCCTGCACTGATCTGCGGCGAGCAGGCTTTTCTGGGACTAAGTCCTGCTTTGCACACACTGAGCATGCCCCAGGGTAAGATCTCTCAGTGGAGATCAAGGGTCACATGCTCAGGTACTACAGCCAAATCTATTGGTCCTTCTAGGAAGGTCCTGTAGGTGCGCAGGCTCTGTAGCAGCCTCTCATTGGTCCTTCTAGGAAGGTCCTGTACGTGCTGCAGCTTTTTAAGGCTCGCATAGCCGCACGGCAATGCGCTAGTATCTTCCTAAGTTATGTGCTTTGCGCCAGTGTGGTCATGAGTTTGTATGTGTTCAGGGACCCGGCTGAAATAAGCCCCTAGAATGCTGGCACCTCCGGCGAGGAGATTGTGTTTGTGTGTATTCAGGGACCTGGCTGAAATAAGCCCCTAGAATGCTGGCACCTCCGGCGAGGAGTTTTGTGTGCATGCATGACCACTGACTGCTCTCATTTGGGTAGTTAGCCTGTGCCTCTGTGAAAGTCTAACAGGGCACAGAGCTTTGCTTTCTCGGCCGCACTGTGAAGCTAACAGAGCTGGTTCATATCGCCATATAGTGCCGCCAATTACTTAGCAGCAGGTTCTTTCCTGCACGGTGGATCCCGGATTGCGAACGCACCAATCCCATCTAATAAATATATTCGGTGCGTTTCGCCAACCCTAACAGGTGAATTACAGTAGCTCGGCATTGTTTACTTTAACACATATCACTAATTTAATTAAACTGTACTTGGGATCAAGAGAAACAAAATCACAAAAATAAATGAATTTCACATCCTGCTGTACCTACGTTTTCTTCACCAAAAACACTGCCAGAACAGAGCGTTTTTTTGCTGCATTTTTTTAAGTCACCCACTGCTTTCTGTGGGTGTACAAATGCTGCTGCAAAAAGAATTGAAAAGCTGCAAATTTAAAAATTGCAATTCAGTCAGGAAAAAAAAACAAGTGTGTGCATGAGATTTCTGAAATTTCATCATTTTTGCTGGTACTGTAAAAAGCAGCTTTTAACCCCTTTCTGCCATTGGACGTACTATTTTGTCCATGTGGGGTGGGCCCTACTTCCCAAGGATGGAACAGTACGTCCAGCACGATCAGCCGCGCTCACGGGGGGAGCGCGGCCGATCGCGGCCGGGTGTCAGCTGACTATCGCAGCTGACATCCGGCACTATGTGCCAGGTGTGGTCACGGACCGCCCCCGGCACATTAACCCCCGGCACACTGCGATCAAACATGATCGCAGTGTTCCGGCGGTATAGGGAAGCATCGCGCAGGGAGGGGGCTCCCTGCGGGCTTCCCGGAGACCCCTGGAGCAACGCGATGTGATCGCGTTGCTGCGAGGGTCTCTTACCTCCTCCCTGCAGCAGGCCCGGATCCAAGATGGCCACGGCATCCGGGTCCTGCAGGGAGGTGGCTTCCCCCCCCAAAAAAAAATATATATATTGTTCCTATAAATAAATTTCTTTATCGAAATAAAAAAAAAAACAATAAAAGTACACATATTTAGTATTGTGACGTCCGTAACGACCCGACCTATAAAACTGTCCCACTAGTTAACCCCTTCAGTGAAGACCGTAAAAAAAAAAAAAGAGCCAAAAAACAACGCTTTATTATCATACCGCCAAACAAAACGTGGAATAACACACAATCAAAAAGACGGATATAAATAACCATGGTACCGCTGAAAACGTCATCTTGTCCCGCAAAAAACGAGCCGTCATACAGCGTCATCAAAGAAAAAAGAAAAAAGTTATAGTCCTCAGAATAAAGCGATGCAAAAATAATTATTTCTTCTATAAAATAGTTTTTATCGTATAAAAGCACCAAAACATAAAAAAAATGAGGTATCGCTGTAATCGTACTGTCCCGAAGAATAAAACTGCTTTATTCATTTTACCAAACGCGGAACGGTATAAACGCCTCCCTCAAAAGAAATTCATGAATAGCTGGTTTTTGGTCATTCTGCCTCACAAAAATCGGAATAAAAAGCTATCAAAAAATGTCATGTGCCCGAAAAGGTTACCAATAAAAACTTCAACTCGTCCCGCAAAACAAGACCTCACATGACTCTGTGGACCAAACTATGGAAAAATTATAGCTCTCAAAATGTGGTAACGCAAAAAATATTTTTTGCAATAAAAAGCGTCCCCCCTTCATCACCCCCTTAGTTAGCGAAAAATTAAAAAATTACAAAAATGTATTTATTTCCATTTTCCCATTAGGGCTAGGGTTAGGGTTAGGGCTAGGGTAAGGGTTAGGGCAAGGGTTAGTGTTAGGGTTAGGGCTAGGGTTAGGGCAAAGGTTAGGGTTGGGCTAAGGTTAAGGCTACAGTTAGGGTTGGGGCTAAAGTTAGGGTTAGGGTTGGGGCTAAAGTTAGGGTTTGGATTACATTTACGGTTGGGAATAGGGTTGGGATTAGGGTTAGGGGTGTGGTTAGGGTTACCATTGGGATTAGGGTTAGGGATGTGTTTGGATTAGGGTTTCCAGTTATAATTGGGGGGTTTCCACTGTTTAGGCACATCAGGGGCTCTCCAAACGCGACATGGCGTCCGATCTCAATTCCAGCCAATTCTGCGTTGAAAAAGTAAAACAGTGCTCCTTCTTTTCCGAGCTCTCCCGTGCGCCCAAACAGGGGTTTACCCCAACATATGGGGTATCGGCGAACTCAGGACACATTGGACAACAACTTTTGGGGTCCAATTTCTCCTGGTACCCTTGGGAAAATACAAAACTGGGGGCTAAAAAATAATTTTTGTGGAAAAAAAGATGTTTTATTTTCACGGCTCTGCGTTATAAACTGTAGTGAAACATTTGGGGGTTCAAAGTTCTCACAACACATCTAGATAAGTTCCTTGGGGGGTCTAGTTTCCAATATGGGGTCACTTGGGGGTTTCTACTGCTTAGGTACATTAGGGGCTCTGCAAACGCAATGTGATGCCTGCAGACCAATCCATCTAAGTCTGCATTCCAAATGACGCTCCTTCCCTTCCGAGCTCTGCCATGCACTCAAACGGTGGTTCCCCCCACATATGGGATATCAGCGTACTCAGGACAAATTGGACAACAACTTTTGGGGTCCAATTTCAACTGCTACCCTTGGAAAAATACAAAACTGGGGGCTAAAATATAATTTTTGTGGAAAAAAAAAGAATTTTTATTTTCACGGCTCTGCGTTATAAACTGTAGTGAAACACTTGGGGGTTCAAAGCTCTCACAACACATCTAGATGAGTTCCTTAGGGGGTCTACTTTCCAAAATGGTGTCACTTGTGGGGGGTTTCAATGTTTAGGCACATCAGTGGCTCTCCAAACGCAACATGGCGTCCCATCTCAATTCTTGTCAATTTTGCATTGAAAAGTCAAATGGCGCTCCTTCGCTTCCGAGCTCTGCTATGCGCCCAAACAGCGGTTTACCCACACATATGGGGTATCGGCGTACTCAGGACGAATTGTACAACATCTTTTGGGGTCCATTTTCTCCTGCTATACGTGGTAAAATAAAACAAATTGGAGCTGAAGTAAATTTTTTGTGAAAAAAAGTTAAATGCTCATTTTTATTTAAACATTCCAAACATTCCTGTGAAACACCTGAAGGGTTAATAAACTTCTTGAATGTGGTTTTAAGCACCTTGAGGGGTGCAGTTTTTAGAATGGTGTCACACTTGGTTATTTTCCATCATATAGACCCCTCAAAATGACTTCAAATGAGATGTGGTCCCTAAAAAAAATTGTGTTGTAAAAATGAGAAATTGCTGGTCAATTTTAACCTTTATAACTCCCTAACAAAAAAAAATTTTGGTTCCAAAATTGTGCTGATGTAAAGTAGACATGTGGGAAATGTTACTTATTAAGTATTTTGTGTTACATAGCTCTGTGATTTAATTGCATAAAAATTAAAAGTTGGAAAATTGCGTAATTTTCAATATTTTCGCCAAATTTTTTTTTTTGTTTCACAATTAAACGCAGGCAATATCAAAGAAATTTTACCACTATCATGAAGTACAATGTGTCTCGAGAAAACAATGTTATAATCACCAGGATCCGTCGAAGCGTTCCAGAGTTATAACCTCATAAAGGGACAGTGGTCAGAATTGTAAAAATTGGCCCGGTCATTAACGTGCAAACCACCCTTGAGGGTAAAGGGGTTAATTTTCATTAAAAAAAATGCAACAAAAACACAGCAGCAGATGAACAAAACTTACTTTGTTTTTTAAAATATACATTATAAATCATGTATAGTATATCCAGCGCTATAGCCTGCGTTATATCCCAGAGCTCCAATCACCGTTTTTGTGGGTTCTGTTAGAAACCAGAAACAAGTTGTACAACGTGATGCTGGTGGCCAGTTAGTTTTTCCAGGGGCAAACAAACCATTGGTTCAACCTGTGAAGCCACTCATGGTCCCACATTGTAGGAAGCCCACTCCCACCTCCAAAGCAGTAAGGAGCTTTGTCACTGGGCCATGTACTGTTCTTTCACAGGGGCCCTCTTGTCTGTGTCTGCTCCTGAATTGGGATGTGAATACCCCATCCACATGTACTGTAAATTGCAGACTTCTGATGCAAAATATCCAGTATGAATATGTGGAAATTGCTAAATGTCTGAATAAGGCTTTACATACCATATTTTTTTTCTCCTAATTGCCTGACTTTGGGGTGTGTTACAATCCACTGTAACATATAAAGAGGTTTAGTTCCAACTAAGCCAAAGCAAGCTTTATCCACTCACTGTACTACATAAATCCAGAAAAACAGCTGCTTTCCATAAAAACTAGTTTTAATTAGTTTTATTCCAGTTGGGAATTTACCATTTGCAACAAACATACATATGGACAGCAGTTGCATAATTCAACAAAGTCAGACTGAAAAATAGCATTTATGCATTTAAGAGGAAGATGAGAATAAAGCCGGGGAGTGTACGGCAGAAATTAATGATCTGGAGAATTGGAGAATGGTGATTTGTCAAAGTGAATGTGCAGTACAGCCGTGAGTAACCCATTCCATAGACTGGATGCGGCTTACCACATGCAAGTGCTGCTGGAGCGCTCTGTCTGCAAAAATAATGTGTAGTACTTGAATTTGATGCCCCAGATTTTAATGCTCAAAATAATCTTTCTCCAACAGACGGAGATTAAGTTAGTTAAATTAGCATGGGTCTAAATATAGCATCTGCGGTGACATGATTAGATACTTTACTGGATGACAAAATGGCTTTCTGTCCTGTTTGTGAATAACGCAGTAATGAGATTTTAAATGGGTATTCCCATCTCCAAGTTCATATCCCAATATGTAGTAGATGTGTTAATAATAAAATTAACAAATACCTCTAATTAGATATGTATAGTTTTTCTGATTCGCTCTCTTTCCTCATGTCCAGGCATTGCAGGACCTTATGTGTCCATGGTTACGACCACTAGCAAGTAGCTAACTGTCACTTTATCAGTGGATGTAACCATGGATACCTAAGGTCCTGCAATGCCTGCACATGAGGAAAGAGACATAGCGAATCAGAAAACCTATACTACATTTCTAATTGGAGCTATTTGCTGATAATAATATTATTATTATTATTATCATTATTATAATTATTATGTGTATGTAGCCCATTCACTATCTGAGAATAACCATCCATCAAACTCCACCGCACCTAACAGCACCATAAAAACTGGCTGGTGACAACCTCATGCAGCCTATATCCATCCCCATTCCGTCAAGACGGCTGGACCATCATTGTAAATAAGCCCCTGTACTTTGTGTCTCCACCCCACCTCATTGTAGATCGTAAGCTCTTATGGGCAGAGTCATTATTATTTTAGTTTAATTATTGTATTACTTTGAATGTTGTTACTTATGACTTGTATATGAACTGTTGAATTGTAAAGCGCTGCGGAATATGTTGGCGCTATATAAAGATTATTATTATTATTACACCTAGTACAAATTAGGATAGGATCTTGGAGATGGGAATACCCCTTTAATCTCATGTGATCGATAAAGTGAGAAATAAACACTCTGCAAATAATTTTATTTCAAAATGATGATGTCTTATTCTTTAAAAATCCATCCAAAGACCTGGGCACCGTCTGTTTACTGTCTTGACTTTCTGTCCACTGTCTCTCTGACAACAGAGTCTCGTAACAGGAAGTGGGTCCAGGTCCTTGTCAATTCAGGGAAGCCAATGTACAGTGCATGCAGTAAGTACAGGGAAGGGAAGTCCCTGCATCTATAGTACTGTCAGAATACCGATGAAGAGAACTGCCTATGGAAAGAGAGTGGATGGCAAATTATAAAGCATGAAGTTCAGAACAGTTCCTGGACACATTGTAGGGAATCAGGGGAGCCTACTTCCTCTTTGCTTTAAACTGCAGCTCAGCTTGTTCAGGTTGGCTGCTGTGTGTATAATAGGAAGTCAGCGGACTGAGAATAATTAATTACATTATTTTAGTTGACTTTAGTTTCTAAGTACATTACATGACACGGATACTATGTAAACTTGGCATTCAACTTGAAACAAGGATTCCATAAAATATGATAATAAACAACTGACTCCATGTGCATCGCGTTATACAATATCATTATTAATGGACCCAGTTACAGACTAAACTTGACATATATTAGTCTTATGGGCATTTTTGTTATGCCCTGAATCATTCCTCTGATGTTTACCACAATTAGTATGTTATTTCAGCAGATTAAGACTAGCATGCCCTCCAGAATTGAGATTCATGGTTCTGAGTTCTTCCACAGTATGTGGGCATTTCTTAACCTCTTAGTACCATTTTTAATTTTTCCCTGTGTTCTTTTTTTATTATTTAAGAAACATAACTATGGATTATTTTTCAATTCGTTTGCATTTTTGTCACTATTCAGTTTACCATGCAAACTATTAATATTATATTGAAATTTTTAGCGTTTTTTTTTTTTGCTTTTTATCTTTGCAATGCTTATTGAGTAGTAAAAATACTGTGAGAGACATATCCTTTGTCTTTCTTGTTAATTGGCTTGATTATTTGCAGAGAAAGCTGTATTTCTATTGGTATCATTTTCAGCTATGTTCAACTTTTTATTCCCTTTTATTAATTTTTTTCCCATGACTTGTTTGTCATGAATTGCAGCATCAAAGGTTTTTTTGCTGGGATTGGAGTTATCTCTGATCCCAGCCATTGCAGCAGGAGCCCTAAGGAGTAGTGATGAGCGAATATACTTGTTTCTCGAGATTACCCGAGCATGCTCGGGTGTCCTCCGAGTATTTGTACGTACTCGGAGATTTCGTTTTCAGCACCGCAGCTGATTGATTTACATCTGCTAAGCCAGCATAAGTACATGTGGGGGTTGCCTGGTTGCTAGAGAATCCCCACATGTAATCAAGCTGGCTAACAGATGTAAATCATTCAGCTGCGGCACTGAAAACTAAATCTCCGAGTACTTACAAATACTCGGAGGACACCTAAGCGTGCTTGGGAAATCTCGAGTAACGAGTATATTTGCTCATCACTACTAAGGAGTTTACAGCTCTTCAGCCTAGTCCATAAAATTCCTTATAATTTATTTTAAAGACCATTTATACCCTTAAAGGGACTCTGTCACCTGAATTTGGAGGGAACAATTTTCAGCCATAGAGGCGGGGTTTTCGGGTGTTTGATTCACCCTTTCCTTACCCGCTGGCTGCATGCTGGCTGCAATATTGGATTGAAGTTCATTCTCTGTCCTCCGTAGTACATGCCTGCGCAAGGCAATCTTGCCTTACGCAGGCGTGTACTATGGAGGACAGAGAATGAACTTCAATCCAATATTGCAGCCAGCATGCAGCCAGCGGGTAAGGAAAGGGTGAATCAAACACCTGAAAACCCCGCCTCTATGGCTGAAAATTGTTCCCTCCAAATTCAGGTGACAGAGTCCCTTTAATGCATTCAGGCATGGAAACCATCAGTATGCATGTCTAAATAAATTATGAAAATGATTAAATGCCTTCTAACTTAAACTGTGAAGCGCTGTGGAGTATGTTGGCGCTATATAAAGATTACTGTTATTACTAGAACAAAATTACTGTAATTTCATTATTCTACGCATTCTAAGTAAATTTTCTCATTTTGGTTACGGCTGAAGTAATTGCACAAGCAAATAATTAAAGCCTGGTTCATTGTTTGGGCATTTTAAGAGTATAGTGATAAATGCCAGACAGAAAGTTGGTCTTTAGTCTGGCAATAAAAGGCAATGAAGGCATTAAGGGCTGTCCCACACGTCCAGATAATTCCGGTACCGGAAAAAATCGGTACCGGAGTTATCCGTGTCCGTGTGCCCGTGAGCTCACGTAGGCCATACGTGCGGCACACGTGTGCGGCCCGTGTGCCGAGTGGGTACCACACGGAGCGTGTGGTACCCACTCTGCATCATGCTGAAGCCGCGATTCATATCTTCTGTGCAGCAGCGTTTGCTGTAAAGAAGATATGAATAATAGTGTTTAAAATAAAGATCTATGTGTCCGCCGCCCTCCCACCCCCTGTGCGCCCCCCCGCTGTTCAGAAAATACTCACCCGGTCCCTCGTTGGCTGTCGGTGCTTCCTGGTCTGGCCGCGGCTTCCACTGTATGCGGTCACGTGGGGCCGCTCATTTACAGTCATGAATAGGCGGCTCCACCCCTATGGGAGGTGGAGCCACATATTCATGACTCTAATCGTCGGCCCCACGTGACCGCATACAGTAGAAGGGGCGGCCAGCACAGAACACTGCGAGGGAGGCGGGTGAGTATTTTCAGAACAGCGGGGGGGGCGCACAGGGGGTGGGAGGGCGGCGGACACATAGATCTTTATTTTAAACACTATTATTCATATTTTCTCTGCAGCAACCGCTGCTGCAGGGAACATATGAATCGCGGATTCAGCACCAGTGGGGGGGACAGCGCTTACTGTAGCGCTGTCTCCTGCACGCCACACGGACTGCAAACGGGGAAGGTCCGTGTGTGGTCCGTGTTTTACACGGACCCATTGACTTTAATGGGTCCGTGTAATACGTGCGCTCCCACGAACACTGACATGTCTCCGTGTTTGGCACACGGAGACACGGTCCGCAAAAAATCAATGACATCTGCACAGATGCATTGATTTTTATGGGTCTACGTGTGTCAGTGTCTCCGGTACGTGAGGAAACTGTCACCTCACGTACCGGAGCCACTGACGTGTGAAATCGGCCTAACGCTGACCTTACACATCAGACCATTGGTAGATTTTACCTGTGTCCAAAGAAGCAAAGACTTCTAATTCACCAACATCAGACTGGATTTAATTTTGTCTGATAAATTATACTAAATAAATAATAGGCATGTTTTACTTTAGCAATATTTGGCAGGATGAATGTCTTGTTGAGCCAAATAGCTGTATGATTGGGGAAGAATTGGAAAATATTACTAAGTGGACAGCTCACCAGTGTGTACATGCAGTCTCTGAATGTAAATTTTATGGATTTTTCTTTATCTTATGAAGAGATTACAAATTGGTACAATTTGGCATCACTTACTGATGGATTCACATGTTTGGACCAACACTAGCCTTATAATGGAGGGGCTGCAGTTCCATTCACATTCACTTAATTGTAGCTGTGCTGCAAATCCCTGTGGCCGGGAGTGTTGTAGGAGGAAACACAAAAGAACCTTGCTACAGCATGTGCCTTATCATTCACTGATGGGATTCCTTCTTTAATTGTATTATTCACTTACAGCAAATAAATTGCCATTTGAATTTGCTTGTTTTGTAATAGGAATGTGCAGCGCCCCAGAGTCCTGGTCGTTGCAGTACTGTGGCTCCGCCACTATGGGGAGCTACGGTGCGTCTGATGGCACTGAAGGAGTTCATCTGATCAGGTATCACAGACACCAATACATTTCACAGCTGGGCCTCCGGGGGGAGCTAAGGGTGCTATTCATTAGGCCACTCCCCACCATAGTGGGTAAACTGGGGGTCAGGCAGGAAGTTAGATCAGAAAGCTGACTGGGTTGGAACCAGGCAACACCTTGTGGCAGAGGGTGTTGTAGGGGAAGATACAGTAGGGTCTCTGTCAGGGGTGGGATCCTGACAGAGGCTTGGCAACAAGAACGAACGTAACGGGACCTGTTATGGTTCTCAATCGCAAGAGAACATAGCCCAGCATACATAGGAACTAGCTCTTGGAAGGATGGAAACTTAAACTGACCATGAACTAAACCTGCCGCACAACTAACAGTAGCCGGGTAGCGTAGCCTGCGTTTTATCCCTAGACGCCCACCGCCGGCCGGAGGACTAACTAATCCTGGCAGAGGAAAATATAGTCCTGGCTCACCTCTAGAGAAATTTCCCCGAAAGGCAGACAGAGGCCCCCACATATATTGGCGGTGATTTAAGATGAAAATGACAAACGTAGTATGAAAATAGGTTTAGCAAAATCGAGGTCCGCTTACTAGATAGCAGGAAGACAGAAAGGGTACTTTCATGGTCAGCTGAAAACCCTATCAATACACCATCCTGAAATTACTTTAAGACTCTAGTATTAACTCATAACATCAGAGTGGCAATTTCAGATCACAAGAGCTTTCCAGACACAGAAACGAAACTGCAGCTGTGAACTGGAACAAAATGCAAAAAACAAACAAGGACAAAAGTCCGACTTAGCTGGAAGTTGTCTGGTAGCAGGAACATGCACAGAAAGGCTTCTGATTACAATGTTGACCGGCATGGAAGTGACAGAGGAGCAAGGTTAAATAGCGACTCCCACATCCTGATGGGAACAGGTGAACAGAGGGGATGATGCACACAAGTTCAATTCCACCAGTGGCCACCGGGGGAGCCCAAAATCCAATTTCACAACAGTACCCCCCCCTCAAGGAGGGGGCACCGAACCCTCACCAGAACCACCAGGGCGATCAGGATGAGCCCTATGAAAGGCACGGACCAGATCGGAGGCATGAACATCAGAGGCAGTCACCCAAGAATTATCCTCCTGACCGTATCCCTTCCATTTGACCAGATACTGGAGTTTCCGTCTGGAAACACGGGAGTCCAAGATTTTTTCCACAACGTACTCCAACTCGCCCTCAACCAACACCGGAGCAGGAGGCTCAACGGAAGGCACAACCGGTACCTCATACCTGCGCAACAATGACCGATGAAAAACATTATGAATAGAAAAAGATGCAGGGAGGTCCAAACGGAAGGACACAGGGTTAAGAATCTCCAATATCGTGTACGGGCCGATGAACCGAGGCTTAAACTTAGGAGAAGAAACCCTCATAGGGACAAAACGAGAAGACAACCACACCAAGTCCCCGACACAAAGCCGAGGACCAACCCGACGCCGGCGGTTGGCAAAAAGCTGAGTCTTCTCCTGGGACAACTTCAAATTGTCCACCACCTGCCCCCAAATCTGATGCAACCTCTCCACCACAGCATCCACTCCAGGACAATCCGAAGATTCCACCTGACCGGAGGAAAATCGAGGATGAAACCCCGAATTACAGAAAAAAGGAGACACCAAGGTGGCAGAGCTGGCCCGATTATTGAGGGCAAACTCCGCTAAAGGCAAAAAAGCAACCCAATCATCCTGATCTGCAGACACAAAACACCTCAAATATGTCTCCAAAGTCTGATTCGTCCGCTCGGTCTGGCCATTAGTCTGAGGATGGAAAGCAGACGAGAAAGACAAATCTATGCCCATCCTAGCACAGAATGCCCGCCAAAATCTAGACACGAATTGGGTTCCTCTGTCAGAAACGATATTCTCCGGAATACCATGCAAACGAACCACATTTTGAAAAAACAGAGGAACCAACTCGGAAGAAGAAGGCAACTTAGGCAGGGGAACCAAATGGACCATCTTAGAGAAACGGTCACACACCACCCAGATGACAGACATCTTCTGAGAAACAGGAAGATCCGAAATAAAATCCATCGAGATGTGCGTCCAAGGCCTCTTCGGGATAGGCAAGGGCAACAACAATCCACTAGCCCGAGAACAACAAGGCTTGGCCCGAGCACAAACGTCACAAGACTGCACAAAGCCTCGTAAATCTCGTGACAGGGAAGGCCACCAGAAGGACCTTGCCACCAAATCCCTGGTACCAAAGATTCCAGGATGACCTGCCAACGCAGAAGAATGAACCTCAGAAATGACTTTACTGGTCCAATCATCAGGAACAAACAGTCTACCAGGTGGGCAACGATCAGGTCTATCCGCCTGAAAATCCTGCAAGGCCCGCCGCAGGTCTGGAGAAACGGCAGACAATATCACTCCATCCTTAAGGATACCTGTAGGTTCAGAATTACCAGGGGAGTCAGGCTCAAAACTCCTAGAAAGGGCATCCGCCTTAACATTCTTAGAACCCGGTAGGTATGACACCACAAAATTAAACCGAGAGAAAAACAACGACCAGCGCGCCTGTCTAGGATTCAGGCGTCTGGCGGACTCAAGATAAATTAAATTTTTGTGGTCGGTCAATACCACCACCTGATGTCTAGCCCCCTCAAGCCAATGACGCCACTCCTCAAAAGCCCACTTCATGGCCAAAAGCTCCCGATTCCCAATATCATAATTCCGCTCGGCGGGCGAAAATTTACGAGAAAAAAAAGCACAAGGTTTCATCACGGAGCAGTCGGAACTTCTTTGCGACAAAACCGCCCCAGCTCCGATTTCAGAAGCGTCGACCTCAACCTGAAAAGGAAGAGCAACATCAGGCTGACGCAACACAGGGGCGGAAGAAAAGCGGCGCTTAAGCTCCCGAAAGGCCTCCACAGCATCAGGGGACCAATCAGCAACATCAGCACCCTTCTTAGTCAAATCAGTCAATGGTTTAACAACATCAGAAAAACCAGCAATAAATCGACGATAAAAGTTAGCAAAGCCCAAAAATTTCTGAAGACTCTTAAGAGAAGAGGGTTGCGTCCAATCACAAATAGCCCGAACCTTGACAGGATCCATCTCGATGGAAGAGGGGGAAAAAATGTATCCCAAGAAGGAAATCTTTTGAACCCCAAAAACGCACTTAGAACCCTTCACACACAAGGAATTAGACCGCAAAACCTGAAAAACCCTCCTGACCTGCTGGACATGAGAGTCCCAGTCATCCGAAAAAATCAGAATATCATCCAGATACACGATCATAAATTTATCCAAATAATCACGGAAAATGTCATGCATAAAGGACTGAAAGACTGAAGGGGCATTTGAAAGGCCAAAAGGCATCACCAAATACTCAAAGTGGCCCTCGGGCGTATTAAATGCGGTTTTCCACTCATCCCCCTGCTTAATTCGCACCAAATTATACGCCCCACGGAGATCTATCTTAGAGAACCACTTGGCCCCCTTTATGCGAGCAAACAAATCAGTCAGCAGTGGCAACGGATATTGATATTTAACCGTGATTTTATTCAAAAGCCGATAATCAATACACGGCCTCAAAGAGCCATCTTTCTTAGACACAAAGAAAAAACCGGCTCCTAAGGGAGATGACGAAGGACGAATATGTCCCTTTTCCAAGGACTCCTTTATATATTCTCGCATAGCAGCATGTTCAGGCACAGACAGATTAAATAAACGACCCTTAGGGTATTTACTACCCGGAATCAAATCTATGGCACAATCGCACTCCCGGTGCGGAGGTAATGAACCAAGCTTAGGTTCTTCAAAAACGTCACGATAGTCAGACAAGAATTCAGGAATCTCAGAGGGAATAGATGACGAAATGGAAACCAAAGGTACGTCCCCATGCATCCCCTTACATCCCCAGCTTAACACAGACATAGCGTTCCAGTCGAGGACTGGGTTATGAGATTGCAGCCATGGCAATCCAAGCACCAACACATCATGTAGATTATACAGCACAAGAAAGCGAATAATCTCCTGATGATCCGGATTAATTCGCATAGTTACTTGTGTCCAGTATTGTGGTTTATTACTAGCCAATGGGGTGGAGTCAATCCCCTTCAGAGGTATAGGAGTTTCAAGAGGCTCTAAATCATACCCACAGCGTTTAGCAAAGGACCAATCCATAAGACTCAAAGCGGCGCCAGAGTCGACATAGGCATCCGCGGTAATAGATGATAAAGAACAAATCAGGGTCACAGATAGAATAAACTTAGACTGAAAAGTGCCAATTGAAACTGACTTATCAAGCTTCTTAGTACGCTTAGAGCATGCTGATATAACATGAGTTGAATCACCACAATAAAAGCACAACCCATTTTTTCGTCTAAAATTCTGCCGTTCGCTTCTGGACAGAATTCTATCACATTGCATATTCTCTGGCGTCTTCTCAGTAGACACCGCCAAATGGTGCACAGGTTTGCGCTCCCGCAGACGTCTATCGATCTGGATAGCCATTGTCATGGACTCATTCAGACCCGCAGGCACAGGGAACCCCACCATAACATCCTTAACGGCATCAGAGAGACCCTCTCTGAAATTCGCCGCCAGGGCGCACTCATTCCACTGAGTAAGCACAGACCATTTACGGAATTTTTGGCAGTATATTTCAACTTCATCTTGCCCCTGAGATAGGGACATCAAGGCTTTTTCCGCCTGAAGCTCTAAATGAGGTTCCTCATAAAGCAACCCCAAGGCCAGAAAAAACGCATCCACATTGAGCAACGCAGGATCCCCTGGAGCCAATGCAAAAGCCCAATCTTGAGGGTCGCCCCGGAGCAAGGAAATCACAATCCTGACCTGCTGAGCAGGATCTCCAGCAGAGCGAGATTTCAGGGACAAAAACAACTTGCAATTATTTTTGAAATTTTGAAAGCAAGATCTATTCCCCGAGAAAAATTCAGGCAAAGGAACTCTAGGTTCAGATATAGGAACATGAACAACAAAATCTTGTAAATTTTGAACTTTCGTGGTGAGATTATTCAAACCTGCAGCTAAACTCTGAATATCCATTTTAAACAGGTGAACACAGAGCCATTCCAGGATTAGAAGGAGAGAGAGAGAGGAAGGCTGCAATATAGGCAGACTTGCAAGTGATTCAATTGAAAGCACACTCAGAACTGAAGGAAAAAAAAAAAAAAAAAAAAATTTTTCAGCAGACTTCTTTTTTCTCTCCTTTCTCTGCCAATTAATTTAACCCTTTGTGGGCCGGTCAAACTGTTATGGTTCTCAATGGCAAGAGAACATAGCCCAGCATACATAGGAACTAGCTCTTGGAAGGATGGAAACTTAAACTGACCATGAACTAAACCTGCCGCACAACTAACAGTAGCCGGGTAGCGTAGCCTGCGTTTTATCCCTAGACGCCCAGCGCCGGCCGGAGGACTAACTAATCCTGGCAGAGGAAAATATAGTCCTGGCTCACCTCTAGAGAAATTTCCCCGAAAGGCAGACAGAGGCCCCCACATATATTGGCGGTGATTTAAGATGAAAATGACAAACGTAGTATGAAAATAGGTTTAGCAAAATCGAGGTCCGCTTACTAGATAGCAGGAAGACAGAAAGGGTACTTTCATGGTCAGCTGAAAACCCTATCAATACACCATCCTGAAATTACTTTAAGACTCTAGTATTAACTCATAACATCAGAGTGGCAATTTCAGATCACAAGAGCTTTCCAGACACAGAAACGAAACTGCAGCTGTGAACTGGAACAAAATGCAAAAAACAAACAAGGACAAAAGTCCGACTTAGCTGGAAGTTGTCTGGTAGCAGGAACATGCACAGAAAGGCTTCTGATTACAATGTTGACCGGCATGGAAGTGACAGAGGAGCAAGGTTAAATAGCGACTCCCACATCCTGATGGGAACAGGTGAACAGAGGGGATGATGCACACAAGTTCAATTCCACCAGTGGCCACCGGGGGAGCCCAAAATCCAATTTCACAACAGGGACCGTGCCTGCTTCGGGAAGCGGCGGTGCCCAAGAAAGGACTAGAAGCGAGATAGATTGTGCTGAGTGAGAAACGAGATCAAGCAATAGGAGAATACCAGTAGGAGTCGTGCTGTAAGACCGGAGCAACATCCTACTGAGGCGCACTACCGGTGGCCGGAACGCCGAGGGAGTAGAATAACATTCAGCTTCAAGCAATACTCCAAACAGCGGCAGGACAGTCAGTTTAAGGCGGGCTGTCTAACACATATCACCTATGCAGTCTTGGGGGGCAACTTGTGGAGAGGGGCGACTCTAGGGTCCCGGAAGAGCTCCGAGCCTACCCGTCAAACGGGTGCCGTCCCAACCAGAACACCAGGGAGGGACGGAGGATTAGCAGAACATCATCTAATCGAGTTGTGAGGGAACTTAAGAAACAGACACAACAGTTGTGGGGGACTTTCCGTAAGCACAGCAGGGAAGGACCACAACACATAGCGCTAGAAGGAAGGCACCGATTTCCACCTGTGAAGAGAACTCTGGAGGTGCCATTGGACCGGCCGGACTTGCGCAGCCTGGTGAACCGTGTTCCGGACTGAGGACCCAGAGATCTTCAGTAAAGAGGTAAAGAGACTGCAACCTGGTGTCCTCGTTATTTACTGCATCGCACCACCATCATCCACACCTATTATTCACTGCGCGCCCCAAGGCAGGACCACGGACCGGGGCCTAGCCGCCATGACAACCCCAGAGCAGAGACTCAGAGGCCCGGTACCGGGTACCCCTCGGCCCTGCGGCAGTGGGGGCGCTACAAATGCATATAGCTTTGCTAAGCATCACCTCTCCAGCGTGTGTGATAGAAATATATATATCATGTAGATCTCACTTGCATGTATACTCCTTTAAATCATATACTTACATAAAAAGCAAATAAATATAATCATATACTCAGCTACTTTATAATCAATTGCTCAATTTAATCACATGAGTTAGGCAAGAAGGACCTTGGTACTTTCCACTATGTCTAGATCGCCAGAAAACGGGAAGTTAAAGCAGATGGTTCGAAACTAATGTCTAAAAAACATTTCTGACTAGTGGGATAAGGGTGACAGTTATTTCCGAAGGTGCTAAATCAGCTTGTTGCTAGGTAGACCATAGTTCGAATATGCCATGTACTCAGTTAAATGCATTATGTACTCAGACAGCCAATGAAATAATAGCTAAATTGTATGTTAATTCACTAACCACTCCCTTTTATACGCTTTTATAACAACTATGTATCAAGGAATAAAGTTCCAGAGATGGAATGTTAGACTGTCACCTTGTGTCAGAATTCATTCTTTCTTTCTTGAGCGCTCAATATATCGGATCTGATAATAATTGGAAACGGACACAGCATACACACAGGGGGTTAAATTCACCCCGAGCCAAATTTCTATCACGTGAACATGAACTTAGTGGTTGTGCACTACTCGGACATCCCTTCTCAATCTCTGTTTCCTCCCAGTAAAACAATAACACTTAGGCTAGAGTCAGATGGCTGTAGTTTCTCTCTTCCTAGAGAATGGAGCTAATTGTGCCCTGATCAGAGTTTGTTCCAAGTGTCAGCATAGTGTGATTCGATTCTCTACCATGAGGGAATCGGACCACACTGTGAGGAGAAAATAAGAGAACAAAATTTCTCCATTCTGTGAGTCCACGCAGCCATGGAACTTGAATGGGTGAGTTGCATCCAATTTCAAAGTGAAATCGCTGCATGCTGCTATTTTTTCCACTGAGATTCTGTCAGTGTAAGCAAAAATCATGCATCAGCACTGCCCCGTTGAATAACATTGATCCGAGTGCTATCCAAAAAAATTTGGACAGCGCTCGTTCAATCTACACGCTCTTGTGAGGGAGCCATTATACTTACCTCTGTTGCTGGCCAAATTCCAACAGTGTCAGCACTTGTGACCTGGGGCTCGCATGACATTATTAAGTCATGCAATCCCTGTGGCCAATCAGAGCTTACTTCAGTTTCTTCTCCTTCAGACAAATCGGACATCTGGAAGAAGTCAGAGCTGTAACTACGACATGGTCATTCTTTTGAGTAAGGATAGTATGAGATACTTTATCAAATGCTTTGCTGATGTCGAGATGTACTATAGCTACCACATTTCCCTGATCCAACAAGTCAGTGACTCCATATAAAAGGAAATTAGATTAGTCTGGCATGACTAGTTTGCTACAAACCCTTGCCCTGGTTAATTACTGTATTCTTATCCAAGTACGGTACTGACATTCTGTTTAAAGGGAACCTGTCACCCCCAAAATCGAAGGTGAGCTAAGCCCACCGGCATCAGGGGCTTATCTGCAGCATTCTGTAATGCTGTAGATAAGCCCCCGATGTATCCTGAAAGATGAGAAAAAGGTTAGATTATACTCACCCAGGGGCGGTCCCACTGCGGTTCTGGTCCGATGGGCGCGCGGTCTGATCCGGGGCCTCCCATCTTCTTAGGATGACGTCTTCTTCTTGTCTTCACACTGTGGCTCCGGCGCAGGCGTACTTTGTCTGCCCTGTTGAGGGCAGAGCTAAGTACTGCAGTGCACAGGCATCGGGCCTCCTTCCTGGTATAGAAGGCTCACTAGACTGTACTTTAGGGGCTCCATCTTTTCATTTTTTGAAGATAGGGACAACATTTGCTGTAATGCAACATTTTCTATAATATGTTAATATGTATAATAGTATATAATATACAATGCAACATTAGCTATAATATGTATAATAATATATAATATACAATGCAGCAGTTGCTATAATGTTGCCTTGCAGCATTATTGCCCATAATAATGTCACTTGAGAGCTGGATGTAATGTGAAAAAATGTGGAAAAGTTCATGGGATATGAATACTTTTTCAAGGCACTTTGGTAACTGGACTTTTATTATAAGTTTAATACTCCAGTTAATATTAGATTACCACTGTCGTCTTCTTAGTTCATGATAAGTATTAGCAATCACACTCTAGCAATAGCTGGGCGACATCCTTTTGATAAAGTATTAAAAGGCGTAAATTATCTAATTATTATTATCAATATATATAATTGTCTAAGGTCCACTTCCGTCTGTTTGTCTGTAACGGAAATCCGGGGTCGCTGATTGATATCAGCAATATTGGGGCGGGATTTAAACACCGCTTCACTTTTTACTATTGATGCTGCCTATGCAGCATCAATAGTGAAAACATATAATTTTAAAAATAATAATAAAAAAAACATTATATTCTCACCTTCCGGCGTTCGCGGCACCCTTTCCCGCTCCTCGCGACGCTTCGGTCTCAAGAATGCATTGAGGCAATGACCGGAGATGACGTAGCGGTCTCGCGAGACCGCTGCATCATCACGGGTTATTGCCGCAAGGCATTACTGGGAACGGAGCGTCGCGAGGAGCATCACTAAAGGCCTGGGCTGGATTCGGGGGCCGCTGGAAGGTGAGTATATAAATATATTTTATTTTAATTCTTTTTTTAACAGGTATATGGTGCCCACATTGCTATATACTATGTGGGCTGGGTTACATACTACGTGGGCTGTGTTATACACTGCGTGGGCTGTGTTATACACTGCGTGGGCTGTGTTATATACTGCGTAGGCGAACAATCAGCGACAGACGCAGTCAAGCCGTGAATTGGCGCGGGATTTGAACCACGCTTGGCTGATTGGGCGTGCCCGGCCGACCGAGTACTGTGTATTCATTGCATTATTCTGAAATCTTCATAAACTACATACATATTCTAGAATACCCGATGTGTTAGAATCGGGCCACCATCTAGTTTATTTATATAGCACCATTGATTCCATGGTGCTGTACATGAGAAGGGGTTACATACAAATTACAAATATCACTTACAGTAAACAAATTAACAATGATAGACTGATACAGAGGGAAGAAGACCCTGCCCTTGCGGGCTTACATTCTAATGTCACTTCTAGGGACATTACTCTTAAAAGTGGCCAGTACCCTTCAGAAATGACAGGGATTAAAAAAATGAGTTCTCATTTTAATATGTATCTGGGGCTCCTTGGTGGCCATGCATGCAAGGATGGGGACGTAGAGCCAAGCATACAAGGATGGGGATGGAGAGCTATGCATACAAGGATGGGGACGGAGAGCCATGCATGCGGGGACGGGGAGCCAGGCATGCGGGGACGGGGAGCCAGGCATGCAGGGACAGGGAGCCATGCATACGAGGACGGGGAGCCATGTATACGGGGACGGGGAGCCATGCATGCAAGGACGGGGATCGGGAGCCATGCATACAGGGAAGGGGAGCCATGCATATCCAGCTTATACTCAAGTCATTAAGTTTTCCCAGTTTTTTGTGGCAAAATTAGGTGCCTCGGCTTATATTCGATATCACCTTTATAATCCCCTCCCCGGATTACAAGATGATATCATATAATAGTAGCAGAAGAATATTTTTTTGGTCGATTATTCCCCCAGTTGTTTTTTGACCCAGGTCATTCCTATCCTACAAAACATAATTGTCACTATCTGGTCATTCTTTTCCATCATTGTAGCATGGCCGCAAATTTCTTTTTCTGAAAGGCTTGAATGGTTCTGTAGTGCTTCCCTCTAAGGATATGAGATTAAACTGGAGCAAGTTCCTCTAGAGCGTGGTTGTGTCCTTACACACAGAATCTGTTACACTGACATGCAAACACACACAAGAACCTGCTTGGCCTTTGACTCATTTTAAGGCAATCGAGGCTGACATTGTTACAGCTGAGACCAGATACATCAGCAGGAAGTGTCACATTTGAAAATGGGAGACGATAATAGTAATGACAGCGCCATCTATCATTTCTTATTATCAATCTTTTCTTTAGTTCATTTCTGTGCAGTGTTTATCTATCACTTGCCTTAGAAACCATCCGGTGGTATTATTTACTCCCTCCTTTCTTTATAAGCTGCTGCTTTTCAGTATCAAATAGAAGAGGATGGCTATGAACCTATCTACTTTACTTCAGTGTACATTATTGTATCTGTTTGTTAGTAATAGTTTGTTAATTACAGTTATATTTATTTTACCTAAAGATATGTCCAGAGAATAATTGAGACCTACATCTGCCTCTAGGATGCCAGGTAGCTAGACCATTACTACAAATTTTGATTGGCAGACATTTCTGCCACTTATGATTTTCACTATAAGATGGCACACTTCTATTTACACTGATAAAAAAACAATATTTGTTCCTTACATATGAATAGATAAGAAATTTCAGACAACTCTTAAAAGATTATTAAATCTTCCCCAACTGCAAATATACCCCTTTCTTTCAAACATGCAACGACCATACTATATCCAACTTAATATTTCAAGACAACCATTAGGACTTAATCGCATGCTTGTGTCTGTTGTATGTTCACAAATAAGGAGTGTGCAAAAAAAAAAAGGATGGTGTTTCTGATTTTGCAAGCAACTCTTAGCAATCTATCAATGAAAAAATTGGATTGGCAGGACTCAATTGCCAATTCTGTGACATCTGCTTGTTTTGCAAACCCATTCACTTTAATGGTTAAGTCCTTTCTGCAACTCGGACCAGAGTGTTTTTTTTTATATGAACTTTAGGACTGCAAAAAGAAAAAAAAAAGTGACACCTGAATAGCCCCATAGAATATAATACGTCAATGCTCTATCCCTGAAACAAATCAGACACATTACAAATTTAAGGTTAGTATTTTATGTAGTATTGTCCCACAAGCAGAGCCAGTTGGATCACTAACTGGTTTAGTAATGACTATTCATATTTTCACCATGAAGTATTATATTCCTATATTCCTCCATAATAATGTACATATGACTACAGTCCTGTTAATTGCACAGTTGTGAGGTTTATGTTTTGTCCTCATCCTTTGAACACATAAATCTTCACAAAAGCCTTCAGTTAAAATCATGTCTGTTTATTTTCTCCTGACCCTCGAACCATTGATGCTCCTCCACCTCGTTAAATTTCCACAGCCACAGAATTCAGCAGCAGTCCCTAGTGAACCCTAACAAGGCCACCTGTCATGTGAAGAATTCTACAAAACCTGCAATACCGGGACTCCGGGAAAACAGAAAAAGTAAGCTACACCAAGGCCTCCTTTTCACTTGATTTTAAATTGCTTTTTTGTTTATCAATACATTTTACCTCGTTATACTCTTTTGTCTTTTTTTCCTACCCTGAAAAAATAAATGTTATATAAGAATGAGAACTAGCAGAAATAAATGTCAAGGATGGCTGAGATTTGCAGCCTGGAGTCGGCCTTCTGGTTCCTAACTGCATAATCCATCACATACAAAGTCATTTTAATGTCACAACATTTTAATGTCACTGCTTTGCTAATGTCAGTGCCTCTGATTCACTTTTTAGTGCCCAGATTCTCAACATTCATCTCCCAAAGGACATTTTAGGGACTTTAAACAGATATTTGATGCAAAAAGTATGAGATTTCTCTCTAGAATATCAAAGACTCCTTGGGAATAAAATACTTTTTCCAGAGATTTTACAAAACAAGTATTCTATAATTCATCCTAGCTTTCTGCCCTTTTTTTGCTACATGTATCCCTGGTATTTGTATACCTTTCAACTCAGTAGGCAAATATTATGTCACGCAAGTGGTTTCTTTGACACTTGTTTGAAGCCTTTCAAGTTCATGTATACTTTATATTTGCCTATTCTATTAATGTCTACTAGCTTACTTCAAGGTTACTTACATGGTGCTGGTTGATTGAGTAGGCCCAGATGAAGCCTGGTGCTTTGTTTTGAGGTGTGGTAACACTAAGCAGGAGTGGACAGAGAAGAGGCACTTTAAGGAGGAGGTTTCATCTATTTTCCTACACGGCTTGGTGATTGTCTTAGAGAAAAATTGTAAAATCCATAAAGACATCTCAGGAGAGGAAGAATTTCACCCTCACATTGAACATATGAGATTAAAGGGAACCTACCACCCCGTTTTTTAAAAATTAGATAAAAATAGTGTGAAATAGGGGCAGAGCTGGGCTTTACATTAGGGCCTTTTCGGTGCCTTTACACCCCCGTTAGGCTTCCCAAATACCTTTGTGAAGTGGCCGTTTTCTGCTGTCACTCAAGTGGGTCAGGTCGGATGGGCGTGGTCACAGCGCTGTTTGTTCCCCAGGATCCTGCTCATCATTACGTTGGTGGCGTAGTGGTGTGCGCATGTCCAGCAGGCGAATCCACTGCCCAGGAGATGAATAACGGCGCGGTCTTCGCTATTCAGCCGTTTACCGGTGGGCGCGGCCATCTTTCCTGTGGCTGCGCCTGCGCAGATGGAGCGCTCTGCTGCCCGGGACTTCAGGAAAATGGCCGCGGGATTCCGCGCGTGCGCAGATGGAGATCGCGGCGGCCATTTTCCTGAAGTCCCGGGCAGCAGAGCGCTCCATCTGCGCAGGCGCGGCCACAGGAAAGATGGCCGCGCCCACCGGTAAACGGCTGAATAGCGAAGACCGCGCCGTTATTCATCTCCTGGGCAGTGGATTCGCCTGCTGGACATGCGCACACCACTACGCCACCAACGTAATGATGAGCAGGATCCTGGGGGACAAACAGCGCTGTGACCACGCCCATCCGACCTGACCCACTTGAGTGACAGCAGAAAACGGCCACTTCACAAAGGTATTTGGGCAGCCTAACGGGGGTGTAAAGGCACCAAAAAGGCCCTAATGTAAAGCCCAGCTCTGCCCCTATTTCACACTATTTTTATCTAATTTTTAAAAAACGGGGTGGTAGGTTCCCTTTAATCATAACTGGGGAAGTCAAAACGAGCTGACTCTTCAGCCTCTATTGAAGTAGGACCTCCTGTCATGACAGGTAACTACAGCAGGGGATCTGCAGAGAGACAGCCACCAAGTCTAGGAATCGTATACTCAGAGGTGGAGATGAACATACTTCCTCTGTTCAAAGAAATTTTCTCAGACACTCTGGAGCCAGTGGTCAGTGATGAATATTGGGGTTGCATCTATCTGATATTTATGGGAGATATATTTTCGGCATCATGACGAAGTGATGACATAACGCATCCATTCACATCACCGTAATGGTGACCTAACACCTCCAACTTAATATCGGGAAGATGGATGATGCCTACAAAAAGGTAAATCATGAAACATGACAACAATATCGTCCGCCTGGGACTTCCATTGGCAAAGATATCCTGAAAGTTGGGGATCTCAATCTTTTAAACACCTGGCACATCCCATGGTATGTGGGCATAACCTTGATCTAATAAAAAAATCAAAGTTCTGGAAGACACAGTGCTCCATGATCCTGTCCGTTGTTCTAAGGAGTACTTCCCTCCGCTAGCTCTGTTCCATTTCCACAAGTTTAGTACTTTTCTTTGTTATTCCTTTTATTCGATGTGATTGTACAGTATATATCATATTGTTTTGTTGTCATTTTGTAAGATCTTTGTATTTTTTTATAAACACTGCCTACCTTTTCGGATTAAATATATGGAATATAACATTTGTTAGCTCCGATCCTCTTGCTCTGTAAACCGTACCCTTGATCCAGTACGCTACCTCAATGGGTGTGCAATTGGCCTGTATAAACAATTGATGGTGGCAGCTAGTTCCTTTTATTATTGTGGAGTTTGCAGTGATCGTACCAGTGTATATATTTCATGCTTTGCAATCATGTAGTGCTCCCGCCGTCTAGTAGCTTCCCTAAAACTGACATCTCCCTCTCCGGGTGTGGCACCATATTAACACCTAGGCTCGCTGTCTGGGTGTTATGCTTGACACCAATCTTTCCTTCACCTCCCAAATACAATCTTTTGCCGCTTACACCTAAAGAACATCTCTAGAATCCGATCCTTTCTCATCATGGAAACAACAAAGACCCTCGCTGTCGCCCTTATCCACTCCCGCTTTGACCACTGTAATGCTGAATTAATTGGCCTCCCCCTTACTTGACTTTCCCCTCTCCAGTCCATCGTTCATACAGCAGCCAGGGTCATCTATCTGGCTTATCGGTACTTGGATGCATCCGCTCTGTGCCAGTCATTGCACTGACTGCCCATTCATTATAGGATCCAATTTAAACTGCTTGTTCTCACCCACAGAGCTCTCCAGAGTGCAGCACCCCCTGCATCTGCTCCCTCATTTGTTTATCAGCCTACTCGCTTGTTACGCTCTGCAATCGACCTTCGACTAACATCCGCATTATCCGTACCTCCCATTCCCATTCCCATCTCCAAGACTTCTCACGAGTGGCTGCAATCCTCTAGAGTGCTTTAGCGCAAGAAAATTAGGACTAACTACAACTTACACAGTTTTAGGCGCTCCCTAAATCCTTTGATATTTAGTTCATTCTCTACTTCTCTGATCATAATCCTCCAGTAAACTCCATCGCTCCTAAATACACCACAAATATTGGCTGGGCACTAGCTCATGCAGCGTTTATCTGTCCCTCATTTCCTCAAGATGGCTGGACCATCATTGTAAATAAGCCCCTGTACTTTGTCAACCCCACCTCATTGCAGATTGTAAGTTCTTATGGGCAGGGTCGTCATTATCTTTGCATTAGGTAATTATTTTATTATCGTTAATTTTTTATGACTGTTGTATATGAACTGTTGAATTGTAAAGGGCTGCGGAATATGTTGGCGCTATATAAATAAAGATTATTGTTATTAATAGAGGTGTATATACCATACTCTTACTGTGAGTCCCCCAAAAACTTGCCTATTAGGGAAAACAACCGCGGCCACATTCCTCTCTTGTCAGTCAATCACGTAATTGTCTTGATGTTTGGAGGCAGCAGAGTGCTGCTTCATGATCATCTGGCAACGGCGGGGTGATATCTGCAGGATCTCCCACCTGTTCCCTGACAAATGCTAGGAATGGCCCAATGAAGGATTTGGATGGTATTTTGTAACATACACACACACACAGAGTAAAAGAAACACTGGAAATACCTATAAAAATTACTATACCCCTAGCACAAGCAGGGCAGTACAAGAAAAATGGGGTTAGTTTGTTGGTCACTGTCATCTCTTCCAAAGCAGTGCTTTTTCTTTATAATTGGGAAAACCACTCGGTTTGGTATTTGTCATCTCTGCATGGCTTATTGTAGAATCACTATTCTGCAGCAATCGTTAGAATATTAATTTATCATCTTCCGCTCATTTATCTACAAACACCTTTAGAGAAGAATGAAGCAGAGCTAATCCTAGTGCAAAATATAGCCACACTCTGCAATTTAGATATCTAAAACCTCTAAAGTGCAACAGGGTGAATTCTCAATGTTACATGCTCAGGAAATTTTACTGATGTGTACAATGGAAGAATATATACAGTATATGTAGCAAATTAAATGGATTGGGTATAGACAAAATAATTAGAATTTATTAGATACAATAATACTGTTGTACACTGTATGGGCTCATAGAACAGCAGGACTGTCCACAGCAGGTCATGACTTTATCCACCGATTACTTAGAAAAGATCACATGGTCTATATACAAAGGACTAGTGCAGAGACGGAAGATGAAGATGGAAGAAATATGCATGTATAGCTGAGAGAAACATTCTGCATGTGACTACACAACAGAGCTCCAATATGTTTTGTAGCGTGGTCACCGTTTGAGCTGTGTTTCCAGTGTGATCTGTCTTATGATTGATCTTTGTGGTTCTCAATTTTTTGATTATTTTTTATTTAATCAATTGTGCTTCAAATTTAAAATTAAGTAAGGTCAAGAGAAAGTTAGTTTTCTGAAGCAAAATCCTGACCATAATGAGTTCTCGAACTATCATATGACATGTAAAATTTCCCCAAAATAAGTCGATTGTATATGGGAAAAACAGGGTTTGCGTACATTCATATGATACCCTAAATACCAAACTATCGTTTTCAATTCTACACCGACATAGCCTTGTGAAAATGAGTGTTTCTGGTTCACAGAACATAATGAGACATCACAGACTTCAAGTCATATGAGATATCGCGTTTCCATCATTGCGCTGTTTGCAAGTGTGATGTTAATGAAGCAGTATTTCTAGATGTCCTTCATTCTGTGAACGTACACCAGTTCCTGTCAGTTTCAAAATTAATAACTACTATTACATTGTTCTGTTAAATGGAGCTATTTTCTTACTGGAGAGGAGCTGTGGCTGCTGGGAAAAGCATGAGATGTGGAATCATAAAGGGGTTCTTACCTTTTTATAAATGAAGTTATAGAGCAGAGAATTCACCTTGTGATATAAACCTTCTTTATGTTTTACAATATTCTCCAGTTCTGAGTGCAGTTGACAGCGTAAAGAATGGAGGTTTTTCATTCTAGCTGTCACTGCTATGTCCAGTGTCATATCGTATAGGTAATCTTTCTCCTCTCGCCTGTATTATACAGTGGGGAAAGCATTTGATACACTGCCGATTTTACAAGTATTCTCACCTACAAAGAATGGAGAAGTCTGTAATTTTTATCGTAGGTACACTTCACCTGTGAGAGACAAAATCTAAAAGTAAAAAAAACCTGAAAGTCACATTGTATGATTTTTAAATAATTAAATTTCATTTTATTGCATGAAATGATTATCTTAATCATCTACTATTCATTAAGGATTCTGGATCTCACATACATATTCATTCTTCTTTAAGAAGCCCTCCACTCATGACCTGTATAAATTGCACCTGTTTTGATCTGGTTACGTGAATAAAAGACAACTGTCCAATCACTCAATCAATCACACTCTAACCTCTCCACCATGCCCAAAATCAAAGAGGTGTCTAAGGACACCAGGGACAAAATTGTAGACCTGCACAAGGTTGGGATGAGCTACAAGACAATAGGCAAGCAGCTTGGTGAGAAGGAAACAACTGTTGGCACAATTATTAGAAAACAGAAGAAACACAAAGTGACGGTCAATCTTCCTCAGACTGGGGCTCCATGCAGGATCTGACCTCGTGGGGTAAGGATGATTCTGAGAATGGTCTGGAATCGGCCCAGAACTACACGGGAGGACCTGATCATTACCCTGAAGAGGGCTGGGACCACAGTCTAAAACATTACTGTTAGTAACACACTACGCCGTCATGGATTAAAATCCTGTCGGGAACATAAGGTCCCCCTGCTCACGCCAGCACATGTCCAGGCCTGTTTTTTACAGTTCACCAGTGACCATCTGGATGACCCAGAGGAGGCATGGGAGAATGTCATGTGGTCAGATGAGACCAAAATAAAACCTTCAAGTGCACTCGCCGTGTTTGGAGGAAGAAGGATGAGTACAACCCCAAGAACACCGTCCCTACTGTGAAGCATAGTGGTGGGAACATCATATTTTGGGGGGTGCTTTTCTGCAAAGGGGACAGGATGACCGCACCGTATTGAAGGGATGATGGATGGGGTAATGTATTGCGAGATTTTAGCCAACAACCTCCTCCTGTCAGTAAGAGCATCAAGATGAGTCATGGCTGGGTCTTCCAGCATGACAAACACCCAAAACACAAAGCCAGGGCAACTAAGGAGTGGCTCCGTACGAAACATTTCATGGTCCTGGAGTGTCCTAGCCAGTCTCCAGACCTGAACCCAATAGAAAATCTTTGGAAGGAGCTGAAACTCAATGTTGCCCAGTGACAGCCCTGAAACCTGAAAGATCTGGAGAAGATCTGTATGGAGGAGGGGGCCAAAATCACTGCTGCAGTGTGGGCAAACCTGGTCAAGAACCACAGGAAATGTCTGACCTCTAATTTCAAACAAAGGTTTATGTACCAAATATTAAGTTCTACTTTCTAATGTATCAAATACTTATTTCATGCAATAAAATGCTAATTAATTATGTAAAATTCATACAATGTGATTTTCTGGATTATTTTTAAGATTCTGTCTCACAGGTGAAGTGTGCCTACAATAAAAATGACAGACCTCTCTATTCTTTGTAGGCTGGAAAACTTGCAAAATGGGGAGTGTATCACATACTTTATTTATTTCCCCACTTTATATACTAATATACAAATACACTGTATTACTTGTGTAAGGTTAAGTGTTGTGAATTTGGTTTTTGGGCTCCCCCGGTGGTCACTGGTGGTACTGGACTTGTGTGCTTCACTTTCTCTGTTCACCTGTTTCCATCAGGATATGGGAGTATCCTATTTAGCCTTGCTGCTCAGTTATTCTAGTGCCGGCCATCAATGTAACCAGAGCCTTTCTGTTGCATGTTCCTGCTTCTAGACTACTATCAGCTAAGTTGGACTCTTAGTCCTAAGTTTGTTTTGCATTTTTGTTCCAGTTCACAGTTATGTTATTTTTCTGTAGCTGGAAGCTCTTGTGGGCCGAAATTGCCACTCCGGTGTCATGAGTTGACACATGAGTCTTAAAGTAATTTCGGGATGGTATTTTAATAGGGTTTTCAGCTGACCGTGAAGTTCCCTATTGTATCTTCTTGCTATCTAGTAAGCGGACCTTGCTTTGCTGAACCTACCTTCATACTGCGTATGTCTTTTCCTCTGAACTCACCGTCAATATATGTGGAGGGCTTCTGTCTCCTTTTTGGGGGAATTTCCCTAGAGGTAAGCCAGGTCTGTCTTTTCCTCTATTAGGGTTAGTTAGTCCTCCGGCTGGCGCTAGGCGTCTAGGGATAAAACGTAGGTACGCCACCCGGCCACTGTTAGTTGTGTGGTAGGTTTAGCTCACGGTCAGCTCGAGATTCCATCACCCAAGAGCTGTTCTGTTATTTATGTTCTCTGACGTTCCCTTGCCATTGGGAACCATGACAGTATGGCCGGCCCAGTGTTAAAACCGTTGGCAGAAGAAAGGAGAGAAAAAGAAGTCTGCAGATTTTTTTATTTTTTTTTCCCTCTGAGCTTGCTCTATAGTTGACTTAGTTGCATTTCTGCTCTAATTGCAGCCTTTGTCTCTCTCTCTCCTTCTAATCCTTGAATGGCTCTGATCTCACCTGATTAAAATGGATCCTCAGAGTTTGGCTACAGGTTTGAATAATCTTGCTACGAAGGTTCAAAATTTACAGGATTTTGTTATTCATGCTCCTATATCTGAACCTAGAATTCCTATACCAGAATTTTTCTCCGGGGATAGATCTCGTTTCCTGAATTTCAAAAATAATTGTAAATTATTTCTTTCCCTGAGATCTCGCTCCGCTGGAGATCCCGCACAGCAGGTTAGGATAGTAATTTCCTTGCTGCGGGGTGACCCTCAAGACTGGGCATTTGCATTGGCACCCAGGGATCCTGTGTTGCTCAATGTGGATGCGTTTTTTCTGGCTTTGGGGTTGCTTTATGAGGAACCTAACTTAGAGATTCAGGCTGAAAAAGCCTTGATGGCCCTATCTCAAGGGCAAGATGAAGCTGAAATATACTGCCAAAAATTTCGTAAATGGTCTGTGCTTACTCAGTGGAATGAGTGCGCCCTGGCGGCGAATTTCAGAGAGGGTCTCTCTGATGCCATTAAAGATGTTATGGTGGGGTTCCCTGCACCTACAGGTCTGAATGAGTCCATGACAATGGCTATTCAGATTGATCGGCGTTTGCGGGAGCGCAAACCTGTGCACCATTTGGCGGTGTCTTCTGAGAAGGCTCCAGAAAATATGCAATGTGATAGAATTCTGTCCAGAAGCGAACGGCAGAATTTTAGGCGAAAAAATGGGTTGTGCTTCTATTGTGGTGATTCAACTCATGTTATATCAGCATGCTCTAAACGTACAAAAAAGGTTGATAAGTCTATTTCAATTGGCACTTTACAGTCTAAGTTTATTCTGTCTGTGACCTTGATTTGTTCATTATCGTCAATTACCGCGGATGCCTATGTCGACTCTGGCGCCGCTTTGAGTCTAATGGATTGGTCCTTTGCCAGGCGCTGTGGGTTTGATCTAGAGCCTCTGGAAGTTCCTATACCTCTGAAGGGTATTGACTCTACACCATTGGCTAGTAATAAACCACAATACTGGACACAAGTGACTATGCGTATGAATCCAGACCATCAGGAGATGATTCGCTTCCTTGTGTTGTACAATCTACATGACGTTTTGGTGCTCGGATTACCATGGTTACAATCTCATAACCCAGTCCTTGACTGGAAAGCAATGTCTGTGTTAAGCTGGGGATGTCAGGGGGCTCATGGGGACGTACCTTTGGTTTCCATTTTGTCATCTATTCCCTCTGAGATTCCGGAATTTTTATCTGATTATCGTGATGTTTTTGAGGAGCCTAAGCTTGGTTCACTACCTCCTCACAGAGATTGCGATTGTGCTATAGATCTGATTCCGGGCAGTAAATTTCCAAAGGGTCGTTTATTTAATCTATCTGTACCTGAACATGCTGCTATGCGAGAATATATTAAGGAGTCCCTGGAAAAGGGACATATTCGTCCTTCTTCATCTCCCTTAGGAGCCGGTTTTTTCTTTGTATCTAAAAAAGATGGCTCTTTGAGGCCGTGTATTGATTATCGACTCTTGAATAAAATTACAGTCAAATATCAGTATCCTCTGCCACTGCTTACTGATTTGTTTGCTCGAATAAAAGGGGATAAGTGGTTCTCTAAGATTGATCTCCGTGGGGCGTATAATTTGGTGCGAATTAAGCAGGGGGATGAGTGGAAAACCGCATTTAATACGCCCGAGGGCCATTTTGAGTATTTAGTAATGCCTTTTGGTCTTTCAAATGCCCCTTCAGTCTTTCAGTCCTTTATGCATGACATTTTCCGTGAATATTTGGATAAATTTATGATCGTGTATCTGGATGATATTTTGATTTTTTCGGATGACTGGGATTCTCATGTCCAACAGGTCAGGAGGGTTTTTCAGGTTTTGCGGGCTAATTCCTTGTGTGTGAAGGGTTCTAAGTGTATTTTTGGGGTTCAAAAGATTTCTTTTTTGGGGTACATTTTTTCCCCCTCTTCCATTGAGATGGATCCTGTCAAGGTTCGGGCTATTTGTGATTGGACGCAACCTTCTTCTCTTAAGAGCCTTCAGAAATTTTTGGGCTTTGCTAATTTTTATCGTCGATTTATAACTGGTTTTTCTGATGTTGCTAAACCTTTGACTGATTTGACCAAAAAGGGTGCTGATGTTGCTGATTGGTCCCCTGCTGCTGTGGAGGCCTTTCGGGAGCTTAAGCGCCGCTTTTCTTCCGCCCCTGTGTTGCGTCAGCCTGATGTTACTCTTCCTTTTCAGGTTGAGGTCGATGCTTCCGAGATCGGAGCTGGGGCGGTCTTGTCGCAGAAAAGTTCCGACTGCTCCGTGATGAGACCTTGTGCGTTCTTTTCTCGAAAATTTTCGCCCGCCGAGCGAAATTATGATATTGGTAATCGGGAGCTTTTGGCAATGAAGTGGGCTTTTGAGGAGTGGCGTCATTGGCTTGAGGGGGCTAGACATCAGGTGGTGGTATTGACCGATCACAAGAATTTGATTTATCTTGAGTCTGCCAGGCGCCTGAATCCTAGACAGGCGCGCTGGTCGTTGTTTTTCTCTCGGTTTAATTTTGTGGTCTCATACTTACCAGGTTCTAAAAATGTGAAGGCGGATGCCCTTTCTAAGAGTTTTGAGCCTGATTCCCCTGGTGATTCTGAACCTACAGGTATCCTTAAGGATGGGGTGATATTATCTGCTGTTTCCCCAGACCTGCGACGGGCTTTGCAGGAGTTTCAGGCGGATAGACCTGATCGTTGCCCGCCTGGTAGACTGTTTGTTCCTGATGATTGGACCAGTAGAGTCATCTCGGAGGTTCATTCTTCTGTGTTGGCAGGTCATCCTGGGATCTTTGGTACCAGGGATTTGGTGGTTAGGTCCTTCTGGTGGCCTTCCCTGTCTCGAGATGTACGAGTTTTTGTGCAGTCTTGTGATGTTTGTGCTCGGGCCAAACCTTGTTGTTCTCGGGCTAGCGGATTGTTGTTATCTTTGCCTATTCCGAAGAGGCCTTGGACTCACATCTCTATGGATTTTATTTCTGATCTCCCTGTTTCTCAGAAAATGTCTGTCATCTGGGTGGTGTGTGACCGTTTTTCAAAGATGGTTCATTTGGTGCCCTTGCCTAAGTTGCCTTCCTCATCCGAGTTGGTTCCTCTGTTTTTTCAAAATGTGGTTCGCTTGCATGGTATTCCGGAGAATATCGTTTCTGACAGGGGGACCCAGTTCGTGTCTAGATTTTGGCGGGCGTTCTGTGCTAGGATGGGCATTGATTTGTCTTTTTCGTCTGCGTTCCATCCTCAGACTAATGGCCAGACTGAGCGAACTAATCAGACCTTGGAGACTTATTTGAGGTGTTTTGTGTCTGCGGATCAGGATGACTGGGTTGCCTTTTTGCCGTTGGCGGAGTTTGCCCTCAATAATCGGGCTAGTTCTGCCACTTTGGTTTCTCCTTTCTTTTGCAATTCGGGGTTTCATCCTCGTTTTTCTTCCGGTCAGGTGGAGTCTTCGGATTGTCCTGGAGTGGATACTGTGGTGGATAGGTTGCATCGGATTTGGGGACAGGTGGTGGACAATTTGGAGTTGTCCCAGGAAAAGACTCGGCATTTTGCTAACCGCCGTCGTCGTGTTGGTCCTCGTCTTCGTGTTGGGGACTTGGTGTGGTTGTCTTCTCGTTTTGTCCCTATGAGGGTTTCTTCTCCTAAGTTTAAGCCTCGGTTCATCGGCCCGTATAAGATTTTGGAGATTCTTAACCCCGTGTCCTTTCGATTGGACCTCCCAGCATCTTTTTCTATCCATAATGTCTTCCATCGGTCATTATTGCGCAGGTATGAGGTACCGGTTGTGCCTTCCGTTGAGCCTCCCGCTCCGGTGTTGGTTGAGGGTGAATTGGAGTACGTTGTGGAGAAGATCTTGGACTCCCGTGTTTCCAGACGGAAACTTCAGTATCTGGTCAAGTGGAAGGGCTACGGTCAGGAGGATAATTCTTGGGTGACAGCCTCTGATGTTCATGCCTCTGATTTGGTCCGTGCCTTTCATAGGGCTCATCCTGATCGCCCTGGTGGTTCTTGTGAGGGTTCGGTGCCCCCTCCTTGAGGGGGGGGGGTACTGTTGTGAATTTGGTTTTTGGGCTCCCCCGGTGGTCACTGGTGGTACTGGACTTGTGTGCTTCACTTTCTCTGTTCACCTGTTTCCATCAGGATATGGGAGTATCCTATTTAGCCTTGCTGCTCAGTTATTCTAGTGCCGGCCATCAATGTAACCAGAGCCTTTCTGTTGCATGTTCCTGCTTCTAGACTACTATCAGCTAAGTTGGACTCTTAGTCCTAAGTTTGTTTTGCATTTTTGTTCCAGTTTACAGTTATGTTATTTTTCTGTAGCTGGAAGCTCTTGTGGGCCGAAATTGCCACTCCGGTGTCATGAGTTGACACATGAGTCTTAAAGTAATTTCGGGATGGTATTTTAATAGGGTTTTCAGCTGACCGTGAAGTTCCCTATTGTATCTTCTTGCTATCTAGTAAGCGGACCTCGCTTTGCTGAACCTACCTTCATACTGCGTATGTCTTTTCCTCTGAACTCACCGTCAATATATGTGGGGGGCTTCTGTCTCCTTTTTGGGGGAATTTCCCTAGAGGTAAGCCAGGTCTGTCTTTTCCTCTATTAGGGTTAGTTAGTCCTCCGGCTGGCGCTAGGCGTCTAGGGATAAAACGTAGGTACGCCACCCGGCCACTGTTAGTTGTGTGGTAGGTTTAGCTCACGGTCAGCTCGAGATTCCATCACCCAAGAGCTGTTCTGTTATTTATGTTCTCTGACGTTCCCTTGCCATTGGGAACCATGACAGTTAAGTACCGTATTTTTCAGACTATAAGACGCACCGGACCATAAGACACACCTCAAATTTTGGGGTGGAAAATAGCAGAAAAAAGATTTTTATAAGATGAGGGTCCGTCTTATTGTCCGAATTTAACCCCTTCATGACCCAGCCTATTTTGACCTTAATGACCTGGCCATTTTTTGCAATTCTGACCAGTGTCCATTTATGAGGTAATAACTCAAGAACGCTTCAACGGATCCTAGCGATTCTGAGACTTTTTTTTTGTGACATATTAAGCTTCATGTTAGTGATAAATTTAGGTCGATAATTTTTGCGTTTATTTGTGGGAAAAAAACGGAAATTTGGCGAAAATTTTGAAAATTATGCAATTTTCAAATTTTGAATTTTTATTCTGTTAAACCAGAGAGTTATGTGACACAAAATAGTTAATAAATAACATTTTCCACATGTCTACTTTACATCCCCATAATTTTGGAAACAAAAGTTTTTTTTTGCTAGGAAGTTATAAGGGTTAAAATTTGACCAGCGATTTCTCATTTTTACAACAAAATTTACAAAACCATTTTTTTAGGGACCACCTCACATTTGAAGTCACTTTGAGGGGTCTATATGGCTGAAAATACCCAAAAGTGACACCATTCTAAAAACTGCACCCCTCAAGGTGCTCAAAACCACATTCAAGAAGTTTATTAACCCTTCAGGTGATTCACAGCAGCAGAAGCAACATGGAAGGAAAAAATGAACATTTAACTTTTTAGTCACAAAAATTAACTTTTAGCTACAATTTTTTTTATTTTCCCAAGGGTAAAAGGATAAACTGGATCCCGAAAGTTGTTGTACAATTTGTCCTGAGTACGCCGATACCCCATATGTGGGAGGGGAATCTTTGTTTGGGCGTAGGACAGGGCTCGGAAGGGAAGGAGCGCCATTTTACTTTATGAATAAAAAATTGGCTCCAATCTTTAGCGGACACCATGTCACGTTTGGAGAGCCCCTGTATGCCTAAACATTGGAGCTCCCCCACAAGTGACCCCATTTTGGAAACTAGACCCCCCCAAGGAACTTATCTAGATGCATAGTGAGCACTTTGATCCCCCAGGTGCTTCACAAATTGATCTGTAAAAATGAAAATGTACTTTTTTTTTTACAAAAAAATTTTTTAAGCCTCAATTTTCTTGTTTTCACATGGATAACAGGATAAAATGGATCCTAAAATTTGTTGGGCAATTTATCCTGAGTACACCGATACCTCATATGTGGGAGTAAACCACTGTTTGGGCACACGGCAAGGCTTAACTTTTTGAATGAAAAATTAGCTCCAGTTGTTAGCGGACACCATGTCGTGTGGCCAATCCGCTGCGGATCCGCAGCTAAATCCGCACCGTGTGCACATAGCCTATTTCTAACCCTAATTGCAACCCTAACCCTAGCCCTAACCCTAGTTCTAACACTGTACCCTGCGATTGGCGCAATTGATGTGATCGTCGATCGCGCCAATCTGAGCGGTTGTGGGCGATGCCTTGCATTGCCAGGCGCCGGCCTAGGATCGAGTACATCGGTACTTGATCCTAGGCTGGGACATCACTGTTTCAGCCAATCTGATTGGCTGAAACAATGAGAGAGGCTGTTCAGAATTCAACAGCCAATCACAGCGATTATGAGTGCGGGTGGGCGGGGACACCCCCCGGGATGCCAACACCATCTTCCCTGAGGTAAGACGGCGTCAGAATTTTAATGTGATCACTGCAACTTCAGTCCAGTGTCGCATTAAAGGGCATGACGTACTATTCTGTCCATGGGAATTAAGGCCCAGGTCACATGGACGGAATAGTACGTCTGATGGCAGAAAGGGGTTATTGCCTCCTCACTGTATACAGTTATATGAAAAAGTTTGGGCACCCCTATTAATCTTAAGCTTAATGTTTTATAAAAATTGGTTTTTTTGCAATAGCTATTTCAGTTTCATATATCTAATAACTGTTGGACACAGTAATGTTTCTGCCTTGAAATGAGGTTTATTGTACTAACAGAAAATGTGCAATCTGCATTCAAACAAAATTTGACAGGTGCATAAGTATGGGCACCTCACCAGAAAAGTTACATTAATATTTAGTAGATCCTCCTTTTGCAAAAATAACAGCCTTTAGTCGCTTCCTGTAGCTTTTAATGAGTTCCTGGATCCTGGATGAAGGTATTTTTGACCATTCCTCTTTACAAAACAATTCCAGTTCAGTTAAGTTTGATGGTCGCCGAGCATGGACAGCCCTCTTCAAATGATCCCACAGATGTTCAATGATATTCAGGTCTGGGGACTGGGATGGCTGTTGTGAATTCTGCTCTTGGGCTCCTTCCGGTGGTTGTTAGTGGTAGTGCAGTGGTCTCTGGATTATAGGCCAGGGCAGGTGTTTCTGCTTATTGCAATTCTATTAGGTATTTAGGTTTGTAGGATCCATCAATCCCTGCCAGTTGTCCATTGTATCTTGGAGGGATTGCATCTCTGTCTGGCTCCACTGCCCTGCTGTCATTTCAGCTAAGTTAAGTGCCTTGTTTTGGTTCTCTGTAGCAGCATGCAGTGTGCTTTTATGTGCAGTGCAATCTATTGTGTTTTTGTCCAGCTTGACTTGTTTGGATTTTTCTGTCAAGCTGGTTTCTCTGGAGATGCAGATATACATCCTATGTCTTTAGTTAGATGTAGTATATAGTATTTTCTGCTGTGGAATTTTCTAGTGTTTTAATACTGACCGCTTAGAACTCTGTCCTATCCTTTCTATCTAGCTAGAAGGGCCTCTTTTGCTAAACTCTGTTTTTTCTGCCTGTGTACGTATTTCCTCTTAAACTCACAGTCAATATTTGTGGGGGGCTGCCTATCCATTGGGGCTCTGCTCTGAGGCAAGATAGGATTTCCCATTTCCATCTTTAGGGGTATTTAGTCCTCCGGCTGTGTCGAGGTGTCTAGGCCTGGTTAGGTACATCCCACGGCTACTTCTAGTTGCGGTGTCAGTATTAGGATTGCGGTCAGTACAGGTACCACCTACTCCAGAGATAGTCTCATGCGGCTCCAGGGTCACCGGATCATAACAGTACAACTGGCCAACAATGAGTTAAATGCATCTCAGAAGAAGGGAAGAAAAGTCCTGAGCCATTTTTTTTTCTGCAGTCTGTTTTGTCTTTCCTTCCCTCTTTTCCTCTGGGTGACTGAGGAGCTGTGTGCTAGCATGGATGTTCAGGGATTAGCTTCTCGTGTAGACCAACTAGCTGCTAGGGTACAGGGTATTTCCGATTATATTGTTCAGACTCTGGTTTTAGAGCCTAAGATTCCTACTCCTGAGTTATTTTTTGGGGACAGGTCTAAATTTTTGAGTTTTAAAAATAACTGTAAATTGTTTTTTGCTCTGAAACCTCGTTCTTCTGGTGATCCCATTCAGCAGGTTAAAATAGTCATCTCCCTGCTGCGTGGCGATGCTCAGGATTGGGCATTTTCCCTGGAATCTGGGAATCCTGCCTTGCTTAATGTAGAAGCCTTCTTTCAGGCTCTAGGGTTATTATATGATGAACCAAATTCTGTGGATCATGCTGAGAAGACCTTGTTGACCCTGTTTCAGAGTCAAGAAGCGGCAGAATTGTATTGTCAGAAATTTAGAAAATGGTCTGTGCTGACTAAATGGAATGAGGATGCTTTGGCGGCAATTTTCATAAAGGGTCTTTCTGAATCTGTTAAAGATGTTATGGTGGGGTTTCCCTCGCCTATTGGTCTGAGCGATTCTATGTCTCTGGCCATTCAGATTGATCGGCGCCTGCGTGAGCGCAGAGTTGTGCGCGCTGTGGCGTTGTCCTCAGAGTAGATACCTGAGCCTATGCAGTGCGATAGGATTCTGTCTGCAGCTGAACGACGGGGATTCAGACGTCAGAATGGGTTGTGTTTTTACTGTGGCAATGCTTCTCATGTCATTTCGGTCTGCCCTAAGCGTATTAAGAGAATCGCTAGTTCAGTTACCATTGGTACCGTACAACCTAAATTTCTGTTATCTGTGACATTGATCTGCTCATTGTCGTCATTTTCTGTCATGGCGTTTGTAGATTCTGGCGCCGCTTTGAATTTAATGGACTTTGAATTCGCTAGACGTTGTGGTTTCCCCTTGCAGTCTTTGGAGAACCCTATTCCTTTAAGGGGCATTGATGCTACACCTTTGGCTAAAAATAAACCCCAGTTTTGGACACAGGTGACCATGTGCATGGCGCCAGCCCATCGGGAGGATTGTCGCTTTTTGGTGTTGCATAATTTGCATGATGCTATTGTGCTGGGTTTTCCATGGTTGAAGGTACATAATCCGGTGTTGGATTGGAAATCTATGTCTGTGATTAGTTGGGGTTGTCAGGGAGTTCATGGTGACGTTCCTTTGATGTCAATCTCCTCTTCCCCCCCTTCTGAAGTTCCAGAGTTCTTGTCTGATTTTCAGGATGTGTTCAATGAGCCCAAGTCCAGTTCCCTTCCACCGCATAGGGACTGTGATTGTGCTATTGACTTGATTCCAGGTTGTAAGTTTCCTAAGGGCCGACTTTTCAACCTGTCGGTGCCTGAACAGACCGCTATGCGGAGTTATATTAAGGAGTCTTTGGAGAAAGGGCATATTCGGCCATCGTCTTCACCATTGGGAGCGGGATTTTTTTTTGTTGCCAAGAAAGATGGCTCCTTGAGACCTTGTATTGATTATTGCCTCTTGAATAAGATCACGGTCAAATTTCAATACCCTTTGCCTTTGCTTTCTGATTTGTTTGCTAGGATTAAGGGGGCTAGTTGGTTTACTAAGATTGACCTTCGAGGGGCATATAATCTTGTTCGTATTAAGCAGGGTGATGAATGGAAAACTGCGTTTAATACGCCCGAGGGCCATTTTGAATACCTTGTGATGCCCTTCGGGCTCTCTAATGCTCCATCTGTTTTTCAGTCCTTCATGCATGATATCTTCCGGAATTATCTTGATAAATTCATGATTGTATATTTGGATGACATTTTGATTTTTTCCGATGATTGGGAGTCTCATGTGAAACAGGTCAGGATGGTTTTTCAGATCCTTCGTGACAATGCTTTGTTTGTGAAGGGGTCTAAGTGTCTTTTTGGAGTGCAGAAGGTTTCTTTTTTGGGCTTTATTTTTTCTCCCTCGTCTATAGAGATGGATCCGGTTAAGGTTCAGGCCATTCATGATTGTGTGAAGGAACAAATTATGAAAGGTTCTCCATTTTGTGCTAGATTCTCCATTTTGTGTTTTTGACTCCATTTTCTTGTTGCTTAAAGATAAATTCTGTTATTTAATTAGGTAAAAGGTTACAGCTGCCATGAAGTAACTTTATCTTGTTAACAAGCCTGGTATGCAACTAGGCTATTGTTCATAATTGGTACAAAGACCTTGAGTCTTCTGTCTCGAGCCAGATAAGAGATTCGGGGGTGTATCACTATACAAGACTGAGGCATCTGTTAGAAAAACACATACTGTGCCAAAAAGACATGACTATATCTGTAGTTTCCATTTTTCCTGTATCCTCATGGGTTAAGTTTTTCCTGCATTCTTATAGGTTAAGAACTGTGAGCGTGTTCTTATGCTGATTGGTTGAAGTATAATTTCTGTGACAATGAAAACTCATATACAAAATAAACGGGGGCCAGAGATCAGCTCGATCCCCCATACAGAGACACACGTCTCCGTCTGGTCATTTTCAGTTGCCGGCAACACCTTGTATATTAATTTGGAAATCACTGGGTTAACCGTGAAGGATCAATTTAAATCCTCCCTCAACAGTTGGCGCTTAACGTGGGGCTCCAAGCAGGAACGCCTCTGCCGCCCGGAGGACAACAAGACAAAGGACCCTCGGACCGGACACAGGCACTGGAAAATTGGGACTGATCATCCCCCACAACAACCACGGTAAGTTGGCAGTTATACTGTCCAGACTGACCGTTTGGTGTGGTTTTCCTGTGTTTGTTGCTGCAAAGAGGATCTGAGGTTTGTCCCCGGAGGTGGGATGATTTTTGGGTGGAATCATATAGAGGTGTAGTTCCGTTGGAAGCCCAGTGCTCGTACCGTACCTCATAAGGGACGGACACCCCGGATTGACCAGTGATGTAATTCTCTTTATAGTCAAAATATCCTGAATTCCTGATCACTGTTAGAATCAGGCGCGGTGAGGTGATCGAAGATTGGGTAGGATGCGTAACTCAGGAATCATATATTTATGTATTTCCAGGGGTGTCCGGAGGGTTAAGTCTAAGACGCCCTCCTCCTTTCACTGAGTACCGCGTTTTTGGGTTGTCCCAGCGGGGGACAGAGAGAGACCCAGTGGAATAAAACCGTAAGGCCGTCGGTATTATGCACAACTAAGAAGGATATTTAGCTCTAAAGGAGAATCCGTTTTTGTGGAAGGAAAAGAAGTCTTTGAAGTTGTATTATGAATCTGATATTGTTTGCCCAAAGACGGGGAAAATATTCTCAATCATTGGTTTTTCTAAGGTGTTCTGGTATGTGAATTGTGCGATGAAGATTTTGTAGAAATTAATTAAGTCTAAGAACTACTGTATTTCGTTTGTGTTTGTCTTTGAAATATCCGATGGGAGGGGTCGCGTAGCTGCGCTATTGCTTGTCTCTTTTCTCTGTGTAGAGGAATGCTGTGATCTCTCTTATCTCTGTGTCCTTGGAATGGAGAGAGCACATACTGTAACGGTGTTCTCTGTATTTTCTCTGGTAGATCTGTGTCTTGTTTAAGGCGACAATATTGTTTGAAGTACAAAGAAATATCATCTGGAAAATTGAAAGTGAAATCTAGTGTCTAGTTTTAGAAGGAAATTTGTAAGTGATTGAAAGATTGGTAAAAGCAAGTTGAGTGGTTGATATATAGCAAATTGAGGATCAACAGAGGAAGTGAATTCTGATTAATAATGTGTCAGAAAGACAAACAATTAAAAATGATGATCTGGAACAGGGGGTCTCCCTGCTTGATGATAAGGTCCCTCCCCAGGAAATCAAGCCTCTTTTTCCGACTGTAAGCTCTGTGCCCCTCAATCCCAAAGCACCAATATATACTGGGGGCAGATTTATTATCACAGTTCCGCTCCAGAATACAATTCCAAGATGATGGTCAGATGGTCCTGATAGACCCAGATTCTCCCCCAATAATGCCTGTAGAACCAGTAAAAGTGTTTCTCAAACCTGGTGCCCCTTTTCCCAAAGTCCATCAGTACCCTTTGAAACATGATCAGGAGCAGTGCCTCAAGGGGCAAATACAAACGTTACTCGATAATGGTGTCCTGATACCCTGTGTTTCCCCATGGAACACGCCCTTGTTTCCCATTAAGAAAAAGACCCCACCCGGCCAACCCCCTGTGTACCGGCTGGTACAAGGTCTACGGGCAGTTAATGCAGTTACTGTTCCAGAAACTCCGGTGCCTAATCCACATACTCTTTTGTCCCAGATATCTCAGGATGCTGCTTGGTTCACAGTTATTGACCTTGCCAATGTCTTCTTCAGCATTCCATTACACCCAGATTGCTAGTTTCTGTTTGCATTCACTTATCAGGGATGACAATTGACGCAGACAGTTATGCCACAGGGGGCCCAAAAAGAAGTCCCAATCAGTTTGCAAAAAATATGGGAGAGTGTCTTTTGCCCTGGCAATTAGAACACCCCTATGTCACGCTGCTTCAGTATGTGGATAATCTTTTGTTGTGTGCACAGACAGAGCAGGAAGCCATTGTTGCCACTGTTAGTTTTCTCAAGTATCTGGCAGATCTGAACTGTCGGGTTTCGGCCTCGAGATTTCGGTTCTGCCTTGGTCAAGTGATATTTTTGGGTCACTGTCTCCTTCAGGGTGTCAGACACCTCACAAAAAAAAAGAAAAATAGCCGTCAGCTCCCTTCCTTTACCAAAAGATGAGACTGAACTCCAGCGTTTTCTTGGACTATGTACTTATTGTTGTCAGTGGATACCGGACGCATCCCGTATAATGCAACCTTTCTACAATGCCCTGAAAGACGGTTCAAGATATGCTGATGATTTGGCAGATTCCACACCAGATACGCTGTTACTACGGAAGACACTGTAGTACACGGAGCTGCACTCCCTCACTGTCAGCACAAGAAGTAGAACTTCAGGCTCTGCCTACTGCATGTGTTCTGGCCAAAGACAGGTGGGCTAATATATACACGGACTCACAGTATGCATTTGGTATTGCTCATGATTTAGGAGCCCTATGGGCCAATCGAGGGTTTATTACCACTGCCAGGACTCCAGTGAAGAATGCTGAAGCTGTTAAAACCCTCATGGACTCAATCAAATTACCCACTGATGGTCCATACCCCACACGATGTATATAGTATCCCTAACCAAGTATAATCTAGCCACATGTCCATGACCAGACAGCTGCGACTTCGGTGTGCTATTCTCATGCCTACTAATGTGACTTTGAAAAGGTGCACTGTCCTAAACCCCGCTACTCTTCTCCTAGTACCTATGGATCCAAAGGGGGGAGGAGTAGGTGACATGAAAAAGGACACTTTTTCTTTCTTTTTCTTTCTAGAATGGATCCAGAGGAACAAGATTAGGTTTCCAAACCATATGATTGTCTAGAATTGATGTTTCAGGAAACGGCTGGTCTCTAGTGTGCCTATTCTAATGCTGATTTTGAGCTTTTTGTAGATGGATCCCGTCACCAAGATGACCAAGGACGCTACTGTACCAGATATGCTGTGGTCTCAGAACATGAGGTAATCAAGGCAGAGTCAATGCCAGCTCATATGTGTGCACAAGAAGCAGAGCAAACTAGCAGAAGGTAAGACTGTAAATATCTACACTGATTCCAGGTATGCTTTTGGCATTGCACACGATTATGGGCCTATCTGGAGAGCCAGGGCTTTCCTGACAGCAAATGGCCACCCCATTAAACATGCTGAGGCAGTCCAGCAACTTATGAATGCACTACAGCTCCCCACCCAAGCAGGCATTATAAAGGTAAAGGCACATACCAAAGGCACTGATGGACGGACAAAAGGGTAACGCACTGGCAGACCAGGCTGCCAAGAAAGCAGCAAGCACTCCTGTGGCCTCTAGAGTACATCACCTAGACACCCCACCATCTCCACTTGTGTTGAAAGACATCTTAGCCCGGTTACAAGAACAGGCAAGTAAGGAGGAGAAAAATAGGTGGCAAAGGATAGGGGCTTGCTCTGATACCGTCACTGGGCTATGGGGGAGGGGTGAAAAGGTCTGCCTACCACAGGTACTGTACCCAATGATGGCACAGGTTCTGCATGGGAATGTGCACCACTCGAAGACGGCCATGTGTGACACCCTACAGAAACAATGGATTGCCCCCGGGTTTTCCACCTGCGCAGAAAGGCAGGTACAGAGCTGCATGATATGTGCCACACATAATCAGGGTAGGACAGTGAAAACCCCATCCAAACACACTCCCCGGCCCTTTAACCAATTCCAGAGACTGCAGAATGATTATATTCAGTTACCCAGGGTAGGGACGTATGAGTATGTGTTGGTCTGCATTGATTTATTTTCAGGTTGGCCAGAAGCCTACCCAGTTGCCAAAGCTACAGCTAAGACAACGGCGAAGAAACTGATGGCTGAGATCATATGCAGGTATGGAGTTCCTGAAGTCATTGAAAGCGATCAGGGTTCCCATTTTACTGGAGAGATCATGTCAGAGGTAATGGCAGCACTGGGGGTAAGTCAAGCATTGCATACTCCATACCATCCGCAGAGTAGTGGAAGAGTGGAGAGACTAAATGGAACTCTTAAGCTTAAAATCCAGAAGGCAATGGTAGAGACTGGTAAACCACGGACAGAATGCCTTCCTCTAGCTTTGTTTTCAGTAAGATATACCCCAAACAGGAAGACAGGACTGTCACTGTATGAGATTCTGTTTGGCAGGAGCCCCAATCTTGAATGTTTCTTTCCACAACAGTTGCAACTCAAGTACCAGGACTTGACTAGCTATGTGCAGGCCTTACATGGACACCTTGCCAAAGTGCATTTAACTGTCTTCAGTTCTCTTCCAGACCCAGACAAGGTTCCTGGACACCATCCCTTTGTGCCAGGAGACCTGGTGTATGTGAAAAAGTTTGTGCGCAGAGATTGTCTCCAGCCGAGATTTGAAGGACCCCACACGGTGATCCTGGTTACCCCCACTGCAGTAAAACTTGAAGGAAAGAGCACCCGGATCTACGCCTCACACTGTAAAAGAGACCGAACCAGTGTTTAGTCACAGTAGTGACTGAAGGGAAATGTTGCTGTTGTTTTTGATCCTGGAACTGAGGGCCATCCTTGCCCCTACCTCTTCGGCCCCTATTGTAAATAAGAATTTTGGTCCCACTATTCTCTGGGTAAACCTGACAGCCCCGGTGAATATCTGGCAATTTGATTTCTGTGATGTAGTCAAGTGCCTCGAGACTGAACGGGTGGTAGAGGGGATCATCCAGTTTTATATATGTGTTACCAGAAATGACAACAATAACTGTTATTATTAGACAGATGCTGCCTGGAATACGGGAGATGATTGGGGATATAAATCTAGTGAAGCCATGTTCCCAAGGATGGGACGGGTAGCAGTCTTTGTGAGAGAATGCATCTAACAGCCCTTCTGCAACCACTTAGGGGCTGTAAATGGGGTAGAAGCTGTCACCCCCTCCTCCTAAATCTTGAAAGCCCCCAATCTGCTGACCTGCAGACATTTGTACTGGGAAGGCATTATAATTATGTATTTAGTAGTGGATACCATGGGAATTTAGGCCATATACAGCTCCAGGATATTAGCTTCAGACCAACCATGACCCCTGTTACCAGTACAGCTAAAGCAGGCCTAGATGAGCGTTTGCGAAATGTAGTTAATGAAGTAATACCCATTCCAGGTCTCAGTTGGCAAGAAGTTTTCTCCATAGAAACACAAACAGCCCCAAGGAAAAACCTATGGTTAGAATGGGTGAGATACAATGTAAGAGTCCAGAATATCTCTGTAGGATGTATTGCTTGTGCTGCTGCGAATACACATCTCTACACGCATGCATTGCTTTTTCCTGATGACAACACCACTGCCTGTGTCATGAATTTGTTGAAAGGTTTGAAGTCCACTGATTGCCCAGATTATGTCCCACTAATTCATAAGGAACCTAGACTAAAGGTCCCAGGAGAAGTAACCGTATTAGCTGACAATTACACCTGCTATAATTCCCACGACACCACAGGTATACCAGTAGGGATCTTCAAGAAAAGTTTCTGCAAAGAGACCAGTTCTCTAGATACTGATTTGCTAATTAAACATACACAATATATGTACACCAAAGATACCTGATGAACCTACCAGAAAGAGGAGAAGTCTCGATCAGCTCCACATGAGTTATGAAGAAGATCCACTAGTATATATATTGATGCCATTGGAGTGCCAAGGGGGGTGCCTGACCAGTTTAAAGCCCAGAACCAGATTTATGCCGGCTTTGCTTCTATAATCCCACAGGTGCAGATTAATAAAAATGTTGAATGGATCAAATATATACCGTATATACTCGAGTATAAGCCGACCCGAGTATAAGCCGACCCCCCTAATTTTGCCACAAAAAACTGGGAAAACTTATTGACTCGAGTATAAGCCTAGGGTGGAAAATGCAACAGCTACCGGTGAATTTCAAAAATAAAAATAGATGCTCCATACTGTTCATTATGGCCCCATAGCTGTGCCATATAGTGCTCTGCACCATTATTGCCCCATAGCTGTGCCATATAGTGCTCTGCACCATTATTGCCCCATAGCTGTGCCATACAGTGCTCTGCACCATTACTGCCCCATAGCTGTGCCATATAGTGCTCTGCACCATTATTGCCCCATAGCTGTGCCATACAGTGCTCTGCACCATTACTGCCCCATAGCTGTGCCATATAGTGCTCTGCACCATTATTGCCCCATAGCTGTGCCATACAGTGCTCTGCACCATTACTGCCCCATAGCTGTGCCATATAGTGCTCTGCACCATTATTGCCCCATAGCTGTGCCATACAGTGCTCTGCACCATTACTGCCCCATAGCTGTGCCATATAGTGCTCTGCACCATTACTGCCCCATAGCTGTGCCATATAGTGCTCTGCACCATTATTGCCCCATAGCTGTGCCATACAGTGCTCTGCACCATTACTGCCCCATAGCTGTGCCATATAGTGCTCTGCACCATTATTGCCCCATAGCTGTGCCATACAGTGCTCTGCACCATTACTGCCCCATAGCTGTGCCATATAGTGCTCTGCACCATTACTGCCCCATAGCTGTGCCATACAGTGCTCTGCACCATTACTGCCCCATAGCTGTGCCATATAGTGCTCTGCACCATTACTGCCCCATAGCTGTGCCATATAGTGCTCTGCACCATTACTGCCCCATAGCTGTGCCATATAGTGCTCTGCACCATTACTGCCCCATAGCTGTGCCATACAGTGCTCTGCACCATTGCCCCATAGCTCTGCCATATAGTGCTCTGCACCGTCCATTATTGCCCCATAGCTGTGCTGCTGCTGCTGCAATAAAAATAATAAAACACATACTCACCTGTCTTGCTTGCAGCTTCTCGGCGCCATCTTCCCGGCGTCTCCCTGCACTGACTGATCAGGCAGAGGGCGGCGCGCACACTATATGCGTCATCGCGCCCTCTGCCTGCAGTCAGTGAGGAGAGAGAGACGCCGGGAAGATGGAGACAGCGACCGGCGTGTGGAACCAGGACAGGTGAATATGACATACTTACCTGCTCCCGGCGTCCCGCTCCTTCCCCCTGCCTGTGTTCGGTGCCGCAGCCTCTTCCTCTGTCAGCGGTCACCGGCACCGCTTCATTAGAGAAATGAATAGGCGGCTCCGCCCCTATGGGAGGTGGAGCAGCCTATTCATTTCTCTAATGAGCGGTCCCACGTGACTGCTCAGGGGAAGAGGCTGCTGCACCCGGAGACCGTGGGACGGGCAGGGGGAGTGACAGGATCGCCGGGACTAGGTAAGTATGCCTCAGCGCCCTCTCCCCCTCACCCGCCGACCCTGCCACAGACCGTGACTCGAGTATAAGCCGAGGGGGCACTTTCAGCCCAAAAATTTGGGCTGAAAATCTCGGCTTATACTCGAGTATATACGGTATATATATATTACAGTGAACAAAGATTTGTTAATTATAGCTGTGATGCCTTTCAGGATATAGTTGAGGATTTGGGCCCTAACACTTGTATGACCAGTGCTGCAACCCGACCTAAGAGAATTACACTGAATCCTGTCCAGACAAGATCACATGTAGTGACATAAGAAGCTGACACAGGATTGTGGTTGGTGGATAGTGGGGACATTAACTTTTAGGAGTAGGCTGACAGTAATCCTTTTGGGAAGGAGCTGTAGACCAGCATGTCATGTCGCCCCCCACCACCAGAGAACCAACCACATCAGGTAGGGTAAGACAGATACAGGAGTATTATCCCTGGAGGCCCTCTGACTAGCTAGCTATGCAAAAACAATTGGCTGACCCTGAGAACCAACCTTTCTCATTTTACAAACAAATAATGACAATATGATGGATGTATAAGTGCACCTGGGCAGGCCTAGGTAGTTAGTGAAAGCAACTCCGATTGGCACCTTCCTCAATCAAGAAGTAGACCCACCAGAGTACGATGGTACTGATCCAAGGGAGATCCCTAAGTATGTCCCCCTCAAGAGAGTAGACAGAACCCCCCATTCTCAGATGATGCTAAGAGATTTAGTTTAGGGACAGTGGGAGAACTCCATGTGAGGTTAGTGAAGGGTTCAGCTGCCTGGAGGCCTCTCGCTAGGGGAGAGTTTCTGAGGTGTCTGGATGAAGAAATCCACCTCCCCTTTTCCCATCACATGGACAGTCTCGAAGGATCTTTCTTTAAGGGAAAAAAAAACTTAGTGTTTAGGAGGATTGTCAAGGTGAAAATATATTTTCTTATATACTTTTTGTACTGCTATATCTTAGACTGTGAAATAATAAGATTTTTCCCTCGCTTGTAGATATTAATGAAACTGTATTTAAAATGGCTGGTAACATGGCACCAGTCATGTGAAGACCAGTACCCCTCGAGCTTAGAGCTCGGGATAGTATCTCTGATGCTGGACATTAATTAACAAAATTTATCTAGGGGGGAATGTGAAGGAACAAATTATGAAAGGTTCTCCATTTTGTGCTAGATTCTCCATTTTGTGTTTTTGACTCCATTTTCTTGTTGCTTAAAGATAAATTCTGTTATTTAATTAGGTAAAAGGTTACAGCTGCCATGAAGTAACTTTATCTTGTTCACAAGCCTGGTATGCAACTAGGCTATTGTTCATAATTGGTACAAAGACCTTGAGTCTTCTGTCTCGAGCCAGATAAGAGATTCGGGGGTGTATCACTATACAAGACTGAGGCATCTGTTAGAAAAACACATACTGTGCCAAAAAGACATGACTATATCTGTAGTTTCCATTTTTCCTGTATCCTCATGGGTTAAGTTTTTCCTGCATTCTTATAGGTTAAGAACTGTGAGCGTGTTCTTATGCTGATTGGTTGAAGTGTAATTTCTGTGACAATGAAAACTCATATACAAAATAAACGGGGGCCAGAGATCAGCTCGATCCCCCATACAGAGACACACGTCTCCGTCTGGTCATTTTCAGTTGCCGGCAACACCTTGTATATTAATTTGGAAATCACTGGGTTAACCGTGAAGGATCAATTTAAATCCTCCCTCAACAATTGGATTCAGCCCACGTCCGTGAAGAGTTCAGAAATTTTTGGGCTTTGCTAATTTTTATCGCCGTTTCATTGCTAACTTTTCCAGTGTGGTTAAACCCCTGACCGATTTGACGAAAAAGGGCGCTGTTGTGACGAATTGGTCCTCTGCGGCTGTCTCTGCCTTTCAGGAGCTTAAACGCCGATTTACTTCTGCTCCGGTGTTGCATCAGCCAGATGTTTCTCTTCCATTTCAGGTTGAGGTTGACGCTTCTGAGATTGGGGCAGGGGCCATTTTGTCTCAGAGGAATTCTGATGGTTCCTTGATGAAACCATGTGCCTTCTTTTCCCGAAAGTTTTCGCCTGCTGAACGTAATTATGATGTCAATCGGGAATTGTTGGCTATGAAGTGGGCGTTCGAGGAATGGCGACATTGGCTTGAGGGAGCCAAGCATCGCATTGTGGTTTTGACCAATCATAAAAATCTGATTTACCTCGAGTCTGCCAAGCGGCTGAATCCTAGACAGGCTCGATGGTCTTTGTTTTTCTCCCGTTTTGATTTCATGGTCTCGTATCTTCCGGGTTCTAAGAATATTAAAGCTGATGCCCTCTCTAGGAGCTTTTTTGCCTGATTCTCCGGAGGTCCTTGAACCGGTCGGCATTCTAAAGGAAGGGGTGGTTCTTTCTGCCATCTCCCCTGATCTACGACGGGTGCTTCAGGAATTTCAGGCTGACAAACCTGATCGCTGTCCAGTGGGGAAACTGTTCGTTCCTGATAAATGGACTAGTAGGGTGATTTCGGAGGTTCATTGTTCCGTGTTGGCTGGTCATCCTGGTATTTTTGGTACCAGAGATTTGGTTGGTAGGTCTTTTTGGTGGCCTTCTTTGTCGCGGGATGTGCGTTCTTTTGTGCAGTCCTGTGGGACTTGTGCGCGGGCGAAGCCTTGTTCCCGCGCTAGTGGGTTGCTTTTGCCTTTGCCGGTCCCTGAGAGGCCTTGGACGCATATTTCTATGGATTTTATTTCAGACCTTCCGGTTTCCCAGAGGATGTCAGTTATCTGGGTGGTTTGTGACCGGTTTTCTAAGATGGTTCATTTGGTGCCTTTGCCTAAGTTGCCTTCCTCTTCTGATTTGGTTCCATTGTTTTTTTCAGCATGTGGTTCGTTTGCATGGTATTCCGGAGAATATTGTGTCCGACAGAGGTTCCCAGTTTGTTTCTAGGTTTTGGCGAGCCTTTTGTGCTAGGCTGGGCATTGATTCATCTTTTTCTTCCGCATTTCATCCTCAGGCAAATGGCCAAACCGAGCGAACCAACCAGACTTTGGAAACTTATTTGAGATGCTTCGTGTCTGGTGATCAGGATGATTGGGTGGCTTTCTTGCCATTGGCCGAGTTTGCCCTTAATAATCGGGCTAGTTCGGCCACCTTGGTTTCGCCTCTTTTTTGTAATTTTGGTTTTCATCCTCGTTTTTCTTCAGGGCTGGTTGAGCCTTCTGATTGTCCTGGTGTGGATTCTGTGGTGGACAGGTTGCAGCAAATTTGGGCTCATGTGGTGGACAATTTGGTGTTGTCTCAGGAGGAGGCGCAACGTTTTGCTAATCGTCGTCGGTGTGTTGGTTCCCGGCTTCGGGTTGGGGATTTGGTCTGGTTGTCTTCTCGTCATGTTCCTATCAAGGTTTCTTCCCCTAAGTTTAAGCCTCGGTTTATTGGTCCTTATAGGATTTCTGAGATTATCAATCCGGTGTCTTTTCGTTTGGCCCTTCCGGCATCTTTTGCTATCCATAATGTTTTCCATAGATCTTTATTGCGGAAATATGTGGTGCCCGTTCTTCCCTGTGTTGATCCTCCGGCTCCTGTGTTGGTTGATGGGGAGTTGGAGTATGTGGTTGAGAAGATTTTGGATTCTCGTTTTTCGAGACAGAAGCTTCAGTAACCTTGTCAAATGGAAAGGTTACGGCCAGGAGGATAATTCTTGGGTTTTTGCCTCTGATGTCCATGCTGCTGATTTGGTTCGGGCCTTTCATCTGGCTCGTCCTGATCGGCCTAGGGGCTCTGGTGAGGGTTCGGTGACCCCTCTTCAAGGGGGGGTACTGTTGTGAATTCTGCTCTTGGGCTCCCTCCGGTGGTTGTTAGTGGTAGTGCAGTGGTCTCTGGATTATAGGCCAGGGCAGGTGTTTCTGCTTATTGCAGTTCTATTAGGTATTTAGGTTTGTAGGATCCATCAATCCCTGCCAGTTGTCCATTGTATCTTGGAGGGATTGCATCTCTGTCTGGCTCCACTGCCCTGCTGTCATTTCAGCTAAGTTAAGTGCCTTGTTTTGGTTCTCTGTAGCACGCATGCAGTGTGCTTTTATGTGTTTTTGTCCAGCTTGACTTGTTTGGATTTTTCTGTCATGCTGGTTTCTCTGGAGATGCAGATATACATCCTATGTCTTTAGTTAGATGTAGTATATAGTATTTTCTGCTGTGGAATTTTCTAGTGTTTTAATACTGACCGCTTAGAACTCTGTCCTATCCTTTCTATGTAGCTAGAAGGGCCTCTTTTGCTAAACTCTGTTTTTTTCTGCCTGTGTACGTATTTCCTCTTAAACTCACAGTCAATATTTGTGGGGGGCTGCCTATCCTTTGGGGCTCTGCTCTGAGGCAAGATAGGATTTCCCATTTCCATCTTTAGGGGTATTTAGTCCTCCGGCTGTGTCGAGGTGTCTAGGCCTGGTTAGGTACACCCCACGGCTACTTCTAGTTGCGGTGTCAGTATTAGGATTGCGGTCAGTACAGGTACCACCTACTCCAGAGATAGTCTCATGCGGCTCCAGGGTCACCGGATCATAACAGATGGCCATTCCAGAACAGTGTAATTGTTCCTTTGCATGAATGCCTGAGTAGATTTGGAGCGGTGTTTTGGATCATTGTCTTGCTGAAAGATCCATCCCCTGTGTAACTTCAACTTTGTCACTGATTCATGAACATTATTGTCAAGAATCTGCTGATACTGAGAGGAATCCATGCGTCCCTCAACTTTAACAAGATTCCCGATGCCGGCATTAGCCACACAGCCCCAAAGCATGATGGAACCTCCACCAAATTTTTCTGTGGGTAGCAAGTGTTTTTCTTGGAATGCTGTGTTTTTTGGCCGCCATGCATAACGCCTTTTTCTATGACCAAACAACTTAATCTTGGTTTCATCAGTCCACAGGACCTTCTTCCAAAAAGAAATTGGCTTCTCCAAATGTGCTTTTGCATACCTCAGCTGACTCTGTTTGTGTTTCGTGCTTGCAGAAATGGCTTCTTTCGCATCACTCTCCCATACAGCGTCTCCTTGTGCAAAGTGCGTTGTATACTTGACTGATGCACAGTGACACCATCTGCAGCAAGTTGATGCTGCTGCTCTCTGGAGGTGGTCTGAGGATTGTCCTTAACTGATCTCACCATTCTTCTCTGCCTTTCTGTTTTTTTTGGCCTGCCACTTCTGGCTTTAACAAGAACTGTACCTGTGTTCTTCCATTTCCTTACTATGTTCCTCACAGTGGAAATTTACAGGTTAAATCTCTGAGACAGCTTTTTGTATCCTTCCCCTGAACAACTATGCTGAATAATCTTTGTTTTCAGATCATTTGACAGTTGTTTTGAGGAGCCCATGATGCCACTCTTCAGAGGAGATTCAAACAGGAGAACAACTTGCCACTTTAAGTAGCTTTTCTCATGATTGCATACAACTGGCTATGAAGTTCAAAGCTCAATGAGATTACAAAACCAAAAAAAGTGCTTTAGTAAGTCAGTAAAAAGTAGGTAGGAGTATTTAAAACAAGAAAATTATAAGGGTGCCCATACTTATGCACTTGTCAAATTTTGTTTGAATGCAGATTGCGCATTTTCTGTTAGTACAATAAACCTCATTTCAAGGCAGAAACATTACTGTGTCCAACAGTTATTAGATATATGAAACTGAAATAGCTGTTGCAAAAAAAAAACAATTTTTATAAAACATTAAGCTTAAGATTAATAGGGGTGCCCAAACTTTTTCATATAACTGTATATACTGTACTTCATCCTTAATATCCCCCAAACTGTTTAATGGCTCCAACACTGTATGATAGCCCTGTCACTATAAGGCTACTTTTACACTTACCGGGCTTTTTGCGGATTACCGTATTGGGAAAAAAATGGCGGTCTGCAAAACCGGAAGTCATGGCGCACCGCAAAAACAACCTTCCGTTGTTTTTGCGGCCCCATTGATTTACAATGGAGACCGTGTCTGTAAGCCGTGAAAAAGATCGAGCAAGCTTGATCTTTTTTTTGCGGCCGTAAATACGGGGCCCACGGTGCGCCTTGCAGTTATTGCGGCCTGTTTTTGTGGCCCCATAGAAATCTATTGGTGCTGCAAAAATGGGCTGAAAAATCATGGCAATACGGTCAACTATATCGGCATCCAGCCGATACAGTTGAACCTGTGATGACAGGCTAGGGTCACTGCTGGCATGGGGGGCCCACTGCTAACATCGGGCCCCCCGCCTGCTCAGGGGACCCATAGCGGCCGGGTGGCAGAGTAGGGAGATCGACTCTACCTGTTCTGCCGCAGAATGTAACTGTATCGGCGCTATGTGCTCGCCGACACAGCTACAGTAGCCTAGCTCTGGGCAGGCCCCCTCAAGAGTGCGGTGCCCCCGGTAGCTACCCTACTGGACATCGGTAAACTAATGGGTCACCGTGGCCTTGATCACTGTTCCCAGAGAGGAAGAAGGCACAGGAGGCATCCACAAGTAATCTGCAATTTTTCTGTAACCATGAACTGCTGTGGAGCAAAAATTACAAAGTGGAAGTTCTCACCTCTAAATGTTGTATGAGTGAGTAAAATGGTAACTTGTACAGAGAATATTTCACTCACATTAAAATCTGTTCTCTGGGGAAACAAGTTCTTGGCTAATTGAGTTTCTATCAAGAATTCATAGTTACATTTAGAAATCTGCATGATGTAGATATCAGGATAGAGGGCGATTTTTGAAGAGTAGACACTTCTATGATTTTTTTATAGTCTAGTTCCCTGATAATGTGAATTGCGTGACTTGCACAATTCCTTTTGTCGAACATGCAGAGCAAACAGTTTAGATTTTGTAGGCAGTGCTAAGGAGGACAGCGCCGAGAAGCGTTCCTATAAATGGTAATTAGGAAAGATATAAACAAGAGGAGAGAGACACCGTCCAGCTTTTATTCTGTAAATAATGACGTGGACCGTTTGGCACATTCCTCCCTGCCAGGCTGCTGTGTATACACAAGTTTAACGTGAATTCATCTTCAAAATCCAATTCAGAGAATAGTAAGCTCCTAAGAGATGATAGAGCATCATGCATTAAATAATGGAAAATCACCATGTACGGCTTCAGAGGTAGTCACCATCCTGTATGCAATGGATATTCTGACAAAGTACAGCAAGACCTCTGCTCTTGAGTGACGTCGTTAGTCTATACCAAGAATCAATGCTGTGGAGCACTGCTACCCAAAACTGTTCTCAAGGAAGAAGTAACAGCGTTAATTTAGAGTGTAGCCTCTGTAGTCACTTGTCAGATAATCCCAGCAGGCCGGGCATGAATTTATATCTATCGCCTACACAAGAAGCCACATTTAGTGCCATGTTCGGATGTGTTCAGGGATCTACTATACAGAGCTAATTACTGTTTTTAAACGTCTAGTGTGTCTCCTCATAGGCAGAAGAAAAGTAAGTGCTAAAAAGTGAAAATGTACTTTTCGTACTTAGGTGTACAGTAAATTTACTTATAAAAAGAGCCTGCCTGGATAACTTTACTTCTGAAACTAGTTGTATGGCTGAATAAGTTGCAGAATAACAAAAAAAAAAGATTCTTGTTTTGTAGCAATCTGATGTGCTATTGATGAGAAATTGAGCTCTAAAAAAACCTGTCAGGTCCCATAACTATTCAAAACTGCTGCAATAGCACTACATATGCCTCAGATCTTCTAATCATGCCCCCTTGGATGTGATTGACAGACTTCATACAATCCCTGTTATTGTAGAACTGCCGACATATAATTTCAGGTGGTCCTACCAAGTCAGGGATTGCACAGAAGCCATCAGTCATTCCCACGGAGTAGTAATTAGAAGATCCGAGGCAGGACTAGTCAGGAAGAGACACCCCCACTGAACTAATCCAGCCTCATTTGCATATGCGACGCTGTAGATTAAAACTTCATTTTTAAACCATAGCAGCGTTATAGTTCAATTAAAGAGAACCTGCACTAGAACCATGAGTTTCACACTGCACGAATCACAAGCCTACTCCAAGGCAGTTCCCCGGAGGCTCCTTCCTGCCTCTAAACACAGGTATGGAGAAACCTGCCAGTCTAGGGGAGAAACTGCTGGGCCACTTGCCTTAGACCAGTCATCCCAAGATGCATAGTCCTTGGCCAGCATTTGAAAGCATGTTTTCTCTGAAATGCTGCTGTGTTTCTGAGTGAATCATATACAGCTGCAATAACAGAGACAATCTCTGATTTATGCTGCCCATGGTTCGAGTAGGTTCTCTTAAAAAGATGTCTTTCGAATATAGTATTTCTTGTGTTTGCTGCTATAGTAGCAGTTTTAAACAATTATGAGTACTCACAGGTATAAAGTTACATGCAGATTAGCCTGGAAGTGCATTAAGGTGTGTTGATACTTTGAGATACATTGACATGCCCCTAATTCACTTCCAGGCTATTTGCATGTTGATTGAAATCTTAATTTCTCAGCACTGGCACACTGGATTACAATACTGGTATCATTTTTATTGTTGTACTATGACTTTTACAACCAAACCACTAGTTTGATTAGTAAAAAGTCCTTTTAAGTTCCCATTACATTTCTTACTGAAAGTATAGGTAGACTCTGTAAAAAATGTACTTTGTTTTTGCAAAGTATCATCAACATTGTGAAATACTGAGCTTTTTTTTTATTTATTTATTAGTTTAGCTTATAAAAAATCTCCCCTAATACCAGTATGTATGCGGCTCCTTTACAGACATGTCAAGTCTCATACTGCAGTCATGTGTTAGTCCACAGACAACCCATTGATTTACAATAAAAAGCCTCCCACACTGAAGTGCTTCCTTAGCCACCAGCTCCGTGTTATACAAGTCTGGAGCCTGGATCCTATGTCATTCAGCACGTTTACCATTGGCAACAGGAGTAGAGGCGTTATCTTTATGTTACGGTCAGATGCTATACCAATAGCTGTGAGAAGTATGTTTTTCACTGATTTTTTACCATTTGGCTTTTGTGTGCAACAAGTCAATATTTCAGGTTCACATCTGCTGATTTTTAAGGCCAGTCTCACACGTCCAGATAATTCCGGTACCGGAAAAATCGGTACCGGAGTTATCCGTGTCCGTGTGCTTACGTGGCACATCAGTGTGGCACACGTGCAGCAGCCGTGTGCCGCCCGTGTGCCGACTGAGTACCACACGGACCGTGCAGGAGACAGGGCTACAGTAAGCGCTGTCCCCTGCTTTGGGTGCTGAAGCCAGAATTCATTCCTTCTTCCCAGCAGCGTTCGCTGGAGAGAAGGAATGAAAAATCATTGTTTTTTTTTGTTAAAATAAAGTTCCCGGTAACCTCCCCCCTCCCACTCCCTGTGCGCCCACCCGCTGGGGATAAAATACCAGCGGACGGGCGCACAGGGGGTAGGAGGGGGGAGGTGACAAGGAACTTGATTTTAAAGACAAAAATAATTTAAAAAAATTGATTTTTCAATCCTTCTCTTCAGCGAATGCTGCTGGGGAGAAGAAATGAATGGTGGCTTCAGCACCACAAGCTGGGGGAACAGCGCTTACTGTAGCGCTGTCTCCTGCACGGCACACGGACAGCATCCGTGTGCGGTACGTGTTTTACACGGACCCATGGACTTTAATGGGTTCGTGTGATCCGTGCGCTCCCACGAACACTGACATGTCTCCGTGTTTTTCAAACGGACACACGGTCTGTGAAAACACGCTGACATGTGCAGAGACACATTGATTTTAATGTGTCTACGTGAGTCAGTGTCTCACCACACGTACCGGAGCCACTGACGTGTGAAACCGGCCTAACTGTGAAGCACAAAAGTCAAAACCCCTTCCAGCATCTGCTTACAATTTCTCCTGTGTGTCATAGTCTTGGTGTGGCCTCTGTGATCATTTCTGCACAGAATTATTTTAATGATGGCAAGTCAGCTCTGATGCAATTTTTAGTTGCTGAAGTCATCAATTTAATATAAACCAGGAATGACTTATTCAGCGTTATATGTAAATACTGCAGTGCCTGTATGTGTACTATATCGCAGTACATTGTAATCATGTCATGGAGTTAATCTAAAATAATAACATAATGTTCAACACATAATTATCGTATTAATGAGTCTGTAAACAACATTTCTTGTCTTAAATTTGAGCTGCGTTAATATTAATAGGGCAATAAATGAGGCATTGGCGCTCTTGTATATCTTTTGTACATTACGTAGTGTCTTTTTTTTTTACTAATAGTTTATTTGTTATGCTTCATATGTTCTGTGCATGACTTGAACTTTTATAATGACTTCTCAGTGCTGTGTATATTTATTATATGTGTGCTTGTAATAAATGTGGGTTAATTCAGCTAAATGGGCACATTGAGAGGAATTCTGAGACCTGCTGATAGCCGAACTACATTGATGGGAATGTGCTTAGCGATGTTGATGACAGATGGGGCTGTTTTCACAATGCTCCTCCCAAAAGTACTTTTCAGATTGATGCCAAGGAAACATTGATATTGAATAATAGAGGTCGCTGTACACATTAGATGGGTGGGTCTGTTGAATAATCGTTTGGCTGACCACCATCTATGCCAACTCTCCCATACAAAGGAGTACTCGATTGGTCTAGCTCTCCTATGTTTTCTATGAGAAAACCGTCGGCTGACCTCCGATCGTTAGTCTGAAATCAGGCATGCCCGATCGGCATCTTTCCTGGTGATCAGTCAGTTGAGTCCGCATACACATTAGACTGTTGGGTGAACCAGTCGATATTGGTGAGTTCATCCAACATTAATCTAATGTGCGCAGGGGCCTTCAGAATCCTAAGCAAACAGCTTGGAACCTAAACAACATATTTAGGAGGGGTTTCCATATAGCAGTTGTGTTTGGGCCATGATACAACTAATGCTCAGTTGTGCCATGGTCCAGCATCCATAGCTGGATCAGCGCCACGTGCAACATTATTTGATCTGTTTCTAGGTCAAATCTTGCACAGCATAACTGGGAAAGATACTATAGAAAGCTGTAGGAGCAGACCTGGCATATCATTGTCCTAGCATTTCACTACCATTTCAGAGATAGGAAGCAACAGCTTGATCAATGGACATGAGACCCAAAAGAACATTTACATATAAATAACTGTAATAAGAAATGTTTTGAATAGTTGCAGTGTTCCAGGGAAGAGACAAATTATAAATGCCAATGGTCCTGTTAAAAGAAGGATTGATATTTTGAGTCTTGATCTCCATATAATTTACCAGGTTCTTAGGGCCATAATTCCCATAAATAGTAAGTCAAGAAGTTGAAATAAAAGCAAAGCATATAGGCAACTTCTCTCTCACTGATTGTGTTAGATACCAGAATATCACTATACAATTTTTTTTATCACTATGAAACTAAGAAGACAAAAAATTACCCTAAATACATCATTTGATAAATATATAGGTGGCACCTGTCAAAGACTGAACATTTTTACTATGCACAATCAATGGTCAAGCCTTTACCTTAACCATCAATTTGTAAAGCATTCAAAACTTGCTCTATTGCTAGACTATGCATAACCCTGGCAAAAAATCTTGCAGTGACCACATTAGATGATGATCATTCAGCTGTTTTACTTAGTAGCAAATCTACAATTCCCAGATACAACACAAAACAATGTTTGTTTTATGGCTGTTCATCTGGCTTGTCATACATACCGCAAACAAATGTAAATTATTTTACTTAATGACAGCTGTTTTTTCAGATCAAGTGAAGGGAAAAAATGTAAATCATCTTGCGATTTGCATGTCTAAAACAAACACCAATTAGTCTGCAGTTAAAAGCAAGTACCTAAAGACCTTAATGAGCTGTAATGGCTAATTGAAAGAAAACATTGCCCTAAGAGAGCTGTCAGGTGAATGAAAAGAAGGATAAGACTCCTTCAAGATGGAAATCCAACATGGAAAAAGATGTTAGTTGTTCCCAGTCAGCTGTTGGTGCAAGTATAAATCAAAGATTATGAGAACTCTTCAAAGCAGCAGGATAGAAAATTCATAGCAACATACAATGCAGAAGAGAACCTCATGGGCGGAAACATAATCAATGTTTGTTACTGCACAATAAGAAATTAGCTGAATGAAATAGGATTGACATATGGAAACTGCAAATGGAATACACCTACAAGGAAGATAGAAGAGGGCTGTGGTGGGATAAAGAGAAGCAATCATGGACTCTGGATTATTCAAGTGATTTCAACTATCAGTCTGAATTAGGATGACAGCTGAACATTCATGGTCCGAGTACCAACCGGAAAAAGTGTGAACTGGCCTCAGGTCTTCTAGCCCAAACTAAACTGTGTTATATATACTTATTAGGCTGTACTGTGGTGTGCATGGTGGGGGGGGGGTGATATTATAATGAAGACAGCAAGCAAGGATTTCTTCCAGGCACCGTATGTCCCGAAGCCTAGAAGAAATCATTAGCTTAAAGAAATAAAATAAGTTTTCTCAACAACAAGACCGCTAATATGAGGCATACAGGTAGGACTAGTTTAACATTTCTATCACCTGTATGGCCATATTAATAAGTTATGCACGTCCCAGGGGGTGACAGATTCCCTTTAATGTTACCGCAGTTGTGTGAAGCCATGCCTAGCTGAGAAGCACTGATCATAATGTCTAATACCGTTCTAATGCGATATATAAAGAAAACAACAGAGCAAAGAGTATTAAAACTTATCTGTCAGAAATGCATACCACCTCAGTGTCATGGCCTGAAAACACTAAAAAAAATGTTGTGGACATTTTAAAAATGGGTCCATAATTATTATTATTATTTATTTATATAGGACCATTAATTCCATGGTGCTGTACATGAGAAAGGGGGTTACTTACAGAGTTATACAGTAGATATCGTTTACAGTAAACAAATTTACAGTGACAGACTGGTACAGAGGGGAGAGGACCCTGCTCTTGCGGACTTACATTCTATACATTACATAAGAAGGCTCCATTCTGTAATGCTGATCTCTCAAGCTCTCTTTCACACTTTGATGTAGAATATGTTTTATTGTTGCCGTCATGAAAATACACAAAATTGAGAGGCCTGATTCTTTTCTCTGTTGACTGCATCTTTTGGGAGGATACAATTGCCATACACATTACACCAACATTATGTCATTGGACGATCATGCCAATATCGATGGGTTTGGCCAACAGTCTATTGTGTATTTAGGCCTTAAGATAGGCGATCAATACCAAAATAGGGGAGGTCTGATACACGGCACCACAATCTATGAGCAGTTTGAAGCTTTTATTGCACCTGGATGTAAATATTGAATGGAGCCAGAAAACTGCAGCTCTGTACATTGTTAATGGCTGTTGTCAAGTGCTGTAGCTTAGATCACATTCACTTCAACCCCTTAAATTTCACATGCTTAAAGTTTCATAAAGTCAGAATATTAAGCGGTTTACTATTACTTTATGTAACGGTTGTGATTTGATTTAAAAATAAAAATAAATAAAAACTTTGTGGACATTCTCTAGATGTGGTGATTCCATATCACAATTGCTCTGGTCGGATTCATTTTTATATGTATATTAGTGACAAGGAGCCAAAGCAACTTACCATAATCCTCAGAGGGGACCTGGCTGCTTAAAAGTGCACGTCATAAGGCTCCACTTCACCCAGGCAAACACTTTCTCTACATCTAATCACATCACATTTAATCTATAGTTTATATTTAGCATATCGTACATAGAACATCTCCCTATGATGCTTGTCTAAAAGGCCATAACATTTCAGTTTGGAAAGAGAGCACGGTATTGATTTGCCTCTGAGCTTTCTGTTATTTCTCGGATGTTTTATACTTGTCACATTATATAAAGCCTTTCAGTTTGTTTAACCTGGAAAACTGACAAGAGAGGAAATCTTTTGTCAACAAAATATATGTCGTAATTGATGTCTTCACATCTGCTTCACTTGTAAGATTGCATTATTATATTATTATTTTAGGGATTTTTCCTTTACAATGTACAAAATGAGCGACCAATGATTTTTACTGATGTAAAGGAATTATTTATTTTTCTTTAATTTACTATTATAACCAAGGAAAATCTACTGAAAGCCAATTGCAGATTTACAGTGGGTACGGAAAGTATGCAGATCCCTCTAACTTTTTCAGTCTTTGTTTCATTTAAGCTATTTGGTAAATTTAAAAAAAGTTAAATTTTTTCACATTAATGTACACTCTGCACTCCATCTTGACTTTAAAAAAAAAACAGAAATGTACAACTTTTTGTAAATTTAATAAAAAAGAAAAACTGAAATATCACATGGTCCAAAGTATTCAGACCCTTTGCTCAGACACTCATTTTTAAGTCACATGCTGTCCATTTCCTTGTGATCCTCCTTGAGATGGTGCTACTCCTTCATTGGAGTCCTGCTGTGTTTAATTAAACTGATAGGACTTGATTTAAAAGGCGCACACCTGTCTATATAAGACCTCACAGCTCACAGTGCATGTTAGGCCAAATGAGAATCATGAGGTCAAAGGAACTGGTCAAGGAGCTCAGAGACAGAATTGTGGCAAGGCACAGATCTGGCCAAGGTTGCAAAAAAATTTCTGCTGTACTCTAGGTTCCTAAGAGCACAGTGGCCTCCATAATCCTTAAAGGGACTCTGTCACCTGAAGTTGGAGGGAACAATTTTCAGCCATAGAGGCGTGGTTTTCGGGTGTTTGATTCACCCTTTCCTTACCCGCTGGCTGCATGCTGGCTGCAATATTGGATTGATGTTCATTCTCTGTCCTCCATAGTACACGCCTCGCCGTCCAATTCTGGACTCTGGTGTCTAAGCTGGAGTGGCTGGATAAAGTCCTTATTCTGGTGTTCTGGAAAGGACTGGCAGACCATGTAAAGGACGCCTTGGCCACCAGGGAGATTCCCGCCACACTGGAGGAGCTCATTACTATATCTACCCGCATCGACCTCCGTTTTAACGAGCGGAGGTTAGAGCGGACCCAGTGTAGGCAGAGGTTTCAGCTGGCTCCCACCTTCGCCAGACCTCTAGAATCTTCCGTTCAGGCGTCCGACTCCCATGAGGCCATGGAGGTTTCTCGAGCGGGACCTAAGTCTTGGACCGCTCGAGTACCCGTGGTTTGTAGAAATTGCCAACAAGGACATTATGCAAATAAATGTCCATGGCGGTCGGGTAAACTATCGCGTCTAGTAACCGTTGGAGGAGGTTCACTAGACACAGCGGCGTTTTCCTCCAAGCTGTCCTTCAAAGGGACAATCATGTTAGGCTCATCCACTCTAACAGTCGAGCTTTGTGTGGACTCTGGAGCAGAGGGGAATTTCATGTCCTCTGCTTTTGCTCTGCGCCATGCAGTACCTCTGGTGATACTCGCCAAACCGGTGACTGTTAGAGTGGAGAATGGGTCGACACTTCCCTCACAAATCACACACCAGACTGTCCCTTTCACATTATCTATGTCCCCTTCCCACCAGGAGATTATTTCACTTCTTGTTCTTCCTGAGGGAATGGACGAGATTCTGCTGGGAATATCCTGACTCCGTTTCCACTCCCCACATATTGAGTGGACCTCTGGGAGGATATTGGGTTGGAGTGATTCATGTAAGGGCAGATGTGTGAGGGAGTGCGTTCAGGTTTCCTCTACTGAGATACCCGCAGATCTCTCTTCCCTTCCAAAAGTGCTATTGGTCCTATGCAGACTTCTCCAAAAAGGCTGCGGAGACCCTTCCGCCTCTCCGTACTGTATCTATGACTGTCCTATTGATCTCTTGCCTGGAGCAGAACCTCCTTGGGGACGGGTCTATCCCCTCTCTCTCCCGGAAATGGAGTCTATGTCCCAATACATCCAGGAGAATTTGGCAAGAGGGTTCATTAGGAAGTCAGTGTCACCTGCAGGGGCGGGGTTCTTCTTCGTGCAGAAGAAGAACGGAGAATTACGTCCTTGAATAGATTACAGGGGTCTTAACGCCATCACTGTTAAGAATAAATACCCGTTGCCCCTGATTTCTGAGTGCTTTGATAGAGTACGGGGAACAAGGGTATTTACCAAATTAGATCTGCGGGGTGCTTATAACCTGATTCACATCCGTGAGGGGGACGAATGGAAGACGGCGTTTAATACCAGGGATGGGCACTATGAGTATCTGATGATGCCCTTTGGGCTCTGTAATGCCCCAGCCGTTTTCCAAGATTTTGTCAAGGATATCTTCCAGGATATGCTCTCCACCTCGGTCGTAGTCTATCTGGATGATATTCTCATCTTCTCTCCAGATATTGACTCCCACCGGCGAGATGTTGGCAGAGTCTTTGACCTCTTACGGGCAAACTCCCTCTATGCAAAGTTGGAGAAGTGTATGTTTGAGCAGGAGTCTTTACCTTTCCTGGGCTATATCATCTCCGCCCAGGGATTGGCTATGGATCCTGCCAAACTACAGGCTGTGATGGACTGGCAAGAACCCCATTCTCTTAAAGCGGTGCAGCGCTTTATGGGGTTCATAAATTACTATCGTCAGTTCATTCCCCACTTCTCAACTTTGGTAGCTCCCTTGGTAGCCCTCACCAAGAAGGGAGCAAATCCCAAATTGTGGTCTGAAGAGGTCTCCAAGGCTTTTTCTTCTATTAAGTCTCATTTTGCTAGCGCTCCCATTCTACATCGTCCCGATGTTGATAAGCCGTTTATAATGGAGGTGGATGCCTCATCCATTGGTGCAGGAGCAGTCCTCTTCCAAAAGGATGCTCAAGGTCGGAAGCATCCTTGCTTTTTCTTCTCCAAGACCTTCACACCAGCGGAGAGGAATTATTCCATCGGGGACAGGGAGTTGCTAGCAATGAAGTTAGCCTTCTCGGAGTGGAGACATCTTTTGCAGGGGGGCTCGCTTTCCCTTCCAAGTCTTCACGGACCACAAAAATGTGGTTTATTTACAAACAGCCCAGCGGCTAAATTCTCGTCAGGCCAGATGGTCCTTGTTCTTCTCCCGGTTCCACTTCACCCTCCATTATCTTGCTGGGGAGAAGAACATTCGTGCTGATGCCCTCTCTCACTCCGTTGTGTCATCTGAAGAGGAGGAAGGGGAGCCTCGGCTTATTGTCCCTTCTGAGAGCCTGAGAACCATAGCTCCGGTTTCGCTAGAGTCTGTGTCTCCGGGCAAGACTTTTGTACCCATTAATTTGCGACCGGAGGTTCTCTCTTGGGCTCATTCGTCCAGGGTGGGTGGACACTTTGGGACTAAGAGGACATCTGAGCTGCTGGCGAGGACGTACTGGTGGCCACATATGGTCCGTGACGTCGGAGATTATATTCAGGCGTGTGTCTCCTGCGCCAAAAATAAGTCTCCTCGACAACGGCCAGCTGGGTTACTCTATCCCTTGCCGGTGGCAGACAGGCCCTGGGAGATGGTCGGGATGGACTTTGTGGTGGGTTTGCCCAAGTCTCGTGGCTGTACCATCATTTGGGTTATCTCCGATCATTTTTCTAAAATGGTGCATTTGGTACATGGGCCTTGCAGCGTTGTTCATAAAACACATCTTCCGCCTACACGGTATGCCGGACAAAATTGTCAGTGACCGGGGTCCCCAGTTTGCGTCTCGGTTCTGGAGAGAGCTTTGTCGTCTTCTCAGCATTGAGTTGAATCTCTCTTCCTCATATCCCGAGACGAATGGGTTGGTAGAGAGGGCCAACCAGACCTTGGTCACATATCTGCGACATTTTGTCTCAGCCAGGCAGGATGACTGGGCTTCTCTGCTACCGTGGGCAGAGTTTGCGCTGAACAACGCCGTAGCCGACTCCACTGGACAAAACCCATTCCTCCTTAACTATGGTCAGCATCCGAGGGTACCTGTGCCTATGCCCGTGTCTTCCGCTGACTCCAGGGTGGCAGACTGGGCTGTAGAGGCACGGGATATTTGGGACCGCACTCAGGATGCCATTCGGGCCTCCAAGGAGAGAATGAGGTCCTCCGCCGATGCACATCGGCGCCCCGCTCCGACCTTTGCTCCTGGCGACTTGGTGTGGTTCTCCGCCTGTAACATCAGGCTGCGAGTTGAGTCCACTAAGTTTGCACCTCGCTACTTGGGCCCTTTCAAGGTCCTCGAACAGGTTAACCCTGTGGTCTACCGTTTAGTCCTTCCACCACGCCTGGGTATCACCGACACCTTTCATGTGTCCCTCTTGAAACCCGTATACATGTTTCGGTTTTCCGAATCATCTTTTATTTGGTGGACTGGAAGGGTTATGGTCCTGAGGACAGGTCCCGGGAGCCTGCTGAGCACATTCAGGCTCCGCAGCTCATTGCTGCCTTCGAGCGTAGCGAGGTCCAAGGGGGGGGGCCCTAGGAGAGGAGTAATGTTAGGGGTTGAGTTCCCGCCTCTGCACAGGGGGAATCTCGGGCCATCTCCGCTGTGGTCTCCCATTCTTCTCCTGCCGTAGTGGAGCCTGCTCAGCGGAGACGTCGGTCCCAGCGTCTCGCTCAGTCTGACTCTGTGCAAAGGGTTACTGCTGCTTTTCCAGCTTCTGCCATTGAAGCCAGTGCTGGGCAGCGGTGAGCAGACGCTTTTGGGACTAAGTCCTGCTTTTCTCCTCCTGAGCATGCCCAGGGTAAGATCTCTCATTGGAGATCGAGGGTCACATGCTTGGATACTGTGGCAGCTTCTCATTGGTCCTTCTACGAAGGTCTTGTACTTGCTGCAGCTATAAAAGGTTCGCATGGCCACACGGCCATGCGCTAGTATCAATGCATGTCATGAGTTTTGCGCCAATGTGGTCACGCTTGTATGGTTTCAGGGCCCCGGCTGAAAATAAGCCACCTAGAATACCGGCTCCTCCGGTGAGGAGATTGTATGTTTGCCTCCTTGACTGCGTGACCACAAGCTGCTATCTGCTTAGCAGTTACTGTGTATTCCTGTGGAGTTTAACAGGACACAGTCCTTTCTTTATAGCGACTCTGTGAAGCAACAGAGATCGCTTCTACCGCCATATAGTGCCGCCGTTTGCCAGCAGCAGGTTCTTTTCCTGCACGGTGGACCCCGGGCTGCGAACGCACCAAATAACATCTCTATATTTACTCCGTGCGTTCCGCCAGCCCTAACAGTTTTGTATGTGTGAATTCCATACAGTCTAAGACAGGGGTGATCTCGAGACACATTCTATGTGTAGAATTCTTAGAAGCTTCTATATTACTACTGCACCTTTAATAAATATTTATGCCCCAGGTGCCCCTTATAAGGTAATATTGTCCTACATGCCCTTAATAAAGTAGAGATTCTCCCGGGGACCTTCTTAACCCCTTCCTGACATCTGACGTACTATCCCGTCGAGGTGGGGTGGGCCCGTATGACCGCCGACGGGATAGTACGTCATGCCCTTTAATGCGACACCGCGACTTAAGTCGCGGTGATCGCATTAAAATTCCGACGCCATCTCACCTTACGGAAGATGGCCTCGGCATTTCGGGGTATGGCGCCGCCCCCCCGGCCTCCCGATCGCTGTGATTGGCTGTTTAATTCTGAACAGCCAATCACAGCCGTTCTCATTGTTTCAGCCAATCAGATTGGCTGAAACAGTGAGGTCCCAGGCTAGGATCGAGTACCGATGTACTCGATCCTGGGGCCGGTGCCCGGATTGGCGCGATCGACGATCACATGTGCCCTGCCTGAAAATATCTGGACCGGCGCCCCCTCTGCCCTGCCCTGCCTCCTCTGCCATGGGTCCGGATCCTGCAGCTGATTGGCGCGATCGATGTGATCGTCGATCGCTTCAATCAGGGCACAGACCCGCCGGATTGGCGCGATCGACGATCACATCGATCGCGCCAATCACAGGGCACAGCGGCGGTGTTACCGCGCTGTGCCCTGCTTGAATATAAAAGCCATGCAGCCTGTGCCCTGCCTCATCTCCCTGCCACCTCCGGATCCTGTGCCAATCAGAGGGCACAGCAGCGGTGTACCCGCGCTGTGCCCTGATGGTGACCTACCGGTCACCTGCTGGTCACCTACTGGTGACCTGCCTATGATCGGAGCTGTGAGCTCCGATCATAGGCTGGTGCCTAGCAACACCGGCGTCACCAGGGCCTCCCCTGATTGGTGGGATCGATGTGATCATCGATCCCACCAATCACAGGTCACAGCAGCGGTGTGACCGCTCTGTGACCTGTCTCACCTGTCCCTGACCTGTCTGACTGCTCTGCAGGAATCCTCACACTTGGTGAGGGTTCCTGCAGAGCGGTCACGCTGTCAGATCCCCCTCCTGTGCTGAGACTTGTGGTGCCACAGTAGCCTGTGACACCATAATTCTCACTAAAAAAACAAAAGAAAGAAGACAGAAGAAAGAAGAGAGACTACAACCGTAAGTGTTGATACCCCGATCCCGGCCCGATCTTTTTTACCCCCCCCCCCATCCCCCCTTACCACCACCCCATCCCCCCTTACCCCCCTTCCCCCTCCACCCTCACTTTGCGCCGCGTCCGTCCGTGCCCAAATTTAGCAGCCGCCGAGCGTTGATTGGTGACGCAGTTCGCTGATCAACACTTGTGCTCGCTTTTCTTTTTCACCCCCCTTAGTACCGCCGAGCGTTGATTGGTGACGCAGTTCACCGATCAACACTCGTGCTCACTTTTCTCCTTCACATCCCCGTCCACGCACCCCGCCGCTGCGTCTGAACCCGTGCCTTTCGTTTCTTTTTTTTTTTTTTCACATCCCCTTGCGCGCACCCCGCCGCTGCGTCTGAACCCGTGCCTTTCGTTTCTTTTTTTTTTTTTTCACATCCCCTTGCGCGCACCCTGCCGCTGCGTCTGAACCCGTGCCTTTCGTTTCATTTTTTTTTCCACATCCCCTTGCGCGCACCCCGCCGCTGCGTCTGAACCCGTGCCTTTCGTTTCTTTTTTTTTTTTCACATCCCCTTGCGCGCACCCCGCCTCTGCGTCTGAACCCGTGCCTTTCGTTTCTTTTTTTTTTTTCACATCCCCTTGCGCGCACCCCGCCGCTGCGTCTGAACCCGTGCCTTTCGTTTCTTTTTTTTTTTTTCACATCCCCTTGCGCGCACCCCGCCGCTGCGTCTGAACCCGTGCCTTTCGTTTTTTTTTTTTCACATCCCCTTGCGCGCACCCCGCCGCTGCGTCTGAACCCGTGCCTTTCGTTTCTTGTTTTTTTTTTTCCACATACCCGTCCGCGCACCCAGCCTCCGCCGCCGAACTTTGATAAGTGACTCGGTTCACTTATCAGAGCTCTCGTGCCTGGCGTTTTTTCCACATCCCCATTCACACACCCAGCAGGCGCCGAACTTTGATAAGTGACGCAGTTCACTTATCAGAGCTAGGGCCTGCTGTTTTAGACTTTTCCTTTCACAGGTATTTTTTTTCCCTATTTGCTTTTTTTCTTTTAGCTTTTACTTTTCAGAAGTTTGCACCAAACACTATCCCCCCCCACACGTACACATAGTTCCAATAAATTGCACCCAAGCACCATACTCACACAAAAAATGTCCCGTTCGTCCCAGCAGCGCTATTCAGCAGAGGAGGCATATTCTTTTCTTGCCTCCGACACTGATAGCGAGGGAGAGGATCCCACATTCCTTTACTCTTCAGATTCTTCATCCTCTTCCTCCTCCTCCTCCTCATCTTCCTCCTCGGGTCCTGCGGAACCGCCTTGCAGACGCCCCAGGAGAGAAGATGACGCAGCACCCACTCCTGAAGATGAACCAGCGCGCCCTTCTTCGGACCCCATATGGACCTCGCCCCCCGAAAATTACGAGCCACTGATTCCTGATTTTGTGGCAGAATCAGGAATCAGGTTTGACACCACCGGCCTCACAGAAATAGACTTTTTCAAAGTCTTTTTCTCTGAGGATTTTGTTAACCTCATGGTGGAGCAAACTAATTTATATGCTTGGCAATTTTTGGAGCAAAACCCCGGTTCATCATTTTCTAACTGGTCTCCTGTAGACGCAGTTGACATGATGCAGTTTTGGGGCCTGGTCCTCCACATGGGGATCGTGAAGAAGCCAGAACTTCGGCAATATTGGAGTGTGGATATTTTATATAACACTCCAGTGTTCCGAATGGTCATGGCTCGGACGCGTTTTGAGGCCATCCACAAATTCCTGCATTATTCCGATAATGCAGTGTCCCGCACGAGATGACCCCAATTTTGACCGTCTGTTCAAAGTTCGGCCGGTCATCGAACACTTCAGCAAAAAGTTTGCTGAAGTGTACGTGCCCAAAAGGGACATCTGTGTGGATGAGTCCTTGGTTCATTTTAAGGGGCGGCTCAGATTCCGTCAATACCTGCCCAACAAAAGGGCCAGGTACGGAATCAAACTCTACAAGCTGTGTGAGAGTACCTCAGGGTACATCCACAGCTTTAGAGTTTACGAAGGGAAGGACAGCAGGATTGAACCGCCTGAGTGTCCCCCTGTCTTGGGAGTGAGTGGGAAAATAGTGTGGGATTTGGTGCACCCACTGCTGGATAAAGGTTATCACCTCTACACCGATAACTTTTATTCCAGCATCCCACTCTACAAATCCCTCTCTGCGCGAGGTACCGCAGCCTGCGGTACTGTCCGCAAAAATCAGAGAGGCCTCCCGAAGACGCTACTTGGGCAGATGCTCAGAAAAGGTGAGAGCAAAGCCCAATGTAGCGACCACCTGCTGGTGGTCAAGTACAAGGACAAGAGGGATGTCCTTCTGTTGACCACCATACACGGTGATGACAGCGCCCTCAGCACTGTACGGGGTACCTCTACACAGGTCTGCAAACCGGACTGTGTACTGGGGTACAACAAAAACATGGGGGGCGTTGATCTCTCCGATCAACTCCTCCAACCGTACGGTGCTTTGAGGAAGGCCAAGGTGTGGTACAAAAAGCTGTCGGTGTACATCGTACAAATGGCAATGCTTAACGCTTTCCTGCTGTCACGATGTGCACGCCACACCGATACGACGTACCTTCAGTTCCAGGAGGTAGTGGTTAAGGCCCTGATGTTTGGCACGAGGGAAGGAGCGGGCCCCAGTGCTTCCGGAACTGAGGGTGCTCGTATTGTACCAGGTCAGCATTTTCCGGGGGTGGTCCCGCCAACTGGTAGAAGAAGTAAGCCGCAAAAAAGGTGCCGAGTGTGCTACAAACGAGGAGTACGCAAGGACACCATCTATCAATGCGACACCTGCCCCGACAAACCTGGCCTGTGTATGAAGGACTGCTTCAAATTGTACCACACCTCCATGCACTACTAATTAGGAACCAGTAGATTAGTTCCAAAGAGGGGGCACATCTAAGTAAGTTCCATGGGGGTCTAGATCCAAAATGATGTCACTTGTGGTTTTTTTTTACTGTTTAGGCACATCAGGGGCTCTGCAAACGGAACATGACGCCCTCAGAACCAATCCATCAAAGTCTGCATTCCAAATCGTCACTGCTTCCCTTCTGAGTCCCGAAGTGCCCAAACAGTTTTTTCCCACATATGGGGTACCAGCGTACTCAGAACAAAATGGACAGCAACTTTTGGGGTCCAATTTCTCTTGTTACCCTTGGGAAAATAAAAAATTGGGGACTAAACGATCTTGTTTGTACAAAAAATAGGATTTTTTATTTTCACACCCGGGCGTTATAAACTTTCGTGAAGCACTTGGGGGATAAAAGTGCTCATCACACATCTAGATAAGTTCCTTAGGGGGTCTAGTTTCCAAAATGGGGTCACTTATGGGGGGTTTCCACTGTTTAGGCATATCAGGGGCTCACCAAATGGAACATGATGCCCGCAGACAATTCCATCAAAGTCTGCATTCCAAAACGTCACTACTTCCATTCCGAGCCCCGAAGTGTGCCCAAACAGTAGTTTTCTCCCACATATGTGGTACCAGCGTACCCAGGACAAATTGGACAACAACTTTTGGGGTCCAATTTCTCTTGTTACCCTTGGGAAAATAAAAAATTGGGGACTGAAAGATCATTTTTGTGGGGAAAAAATAGGATTTTTTATTTTCACACCCGGGCGTTATAAACTTTCGTGAAGCACTTGGGGGATAAAAGTGCTCACGACGCATCTAGATAAGTTCCTTAGGGGGTCTAGTTTCCAAAATGGGGTCACTTATGGGGGGTTCCCACTGTTTAGGCACATCAGGGGCTCGCCAAACACGACATGGCATCCGATCTCAATTCCAGCCAATTTTAGCTTGAAAATGTCAAAGGGCGCTCCTTTCCTTCTGAGCCCTGCCATGCGCCCAAACAGTGGTTCCCCCCCACATATGGGGTATCAGCGTACTCAGGACAAATTGGACAACAACTTTTGGGGTCCAATTTCTCCTGCAACCATGAGAAAATAAAAAATTGGGGACTAAACGATCATGTTTGTAGAAAAAATAGGATTTTTTATTTTCACACCCGGGCGTTATAAACTTTCGTGAAGCACTTGGGGGATAAAAGTGCTCACGACACATCTAGATAAGTTCCTTAGGGGGTCTAGTTTCCAAAATGGGGTCACTTATGGGGGGTTTCCACTGTTTAGGCACATCAGGGGCTCGCCAAACACGACATGGCATCCGATCTCAATTCCAGCCAATTTTAGCTTGAAAATGTCAAAGGGCGCTCCTTTCCTTCTGAGCCCTGCCATGCGCCCAAACAGTGGTTCCCCCCCACATATGGGGTATCAGCGTACTCAGGACAAATTGGACAACAACTTTTGGGGTCCAATTTCTCCTGCTACCCTTGAGAAAATAAAAAATTGGGGACTAAACGATCATGTTTGTAGAAAAAATAGGATTTTTTATTTTCACACCCGGGCGTTATAAACTTTCGTGAAGCACTTGGGGGATAAAAGTGCTCACGACACATCTAGATAAGTTCCTTAGGGGGTCTAGTTTCCAAAATGGGGTCACTTGTGGGGGGTTTCAATGTTTAGGCACATCAGGGGCTGGCCAAACACAACATGGCGTCCGATTTCAATTGCAGCCAATTTTAGCTTGAAAATGTCGAACGACGCTCCTTTCCTTCTGAGCTCTGCCGTGCGCCCAAAAAGTGGTTCTCCCTCACATATGGGGTATCAGCGTACTCAGGACAAATTGGGCAACAACTTTTAAGGTCCATTTTCTCTTTTTACCCTTGGGAAATTAAAAAAATTATTGCTGAAAGATCATTTTTGTGACTAAAAAGTAAAATGTTAATTTTTTCCTTCCATGTTGCTTCTGCTGCTGTGAAACATCTGAAGGGTTAATAAACTTGTTGAATGTGGTTTTGAGCACCTTGAGGGGTGCAGTTTTCAGAATGGTGTCACTTTTTGGTATTTTCTGCCATATAGACCCCTCAAAATGACTTCAAATGTGAGGTGGTCCCTAAAAAAAATGGTTTTGTAAATTTTGTTGTAAAAATGAGAAATTGCTGTTCAAATTTTAACCCTTATAACTTCCTAAAAAAAAAAAATTTTGTTTCCAAAATTGCGCTGATGTAAAGTAGACATGTGGGAAATGTTATTTATTAACTATTTTGTGTCACATAACTCTCTGGTTTAACAGAATAAAAATTCAAAGTTGAAAAATTGCGTAATTTTCAAAATTTTCGTTAATTTTCCTTTTTTTTCACAAATAAACGCAAGTGATATTGAAGAAATTTTACCACTATCATGAAGTACAATATGTTACAAGAAAACAATGTCAGAATCGCTAAGATCCGTTGAAGCGTTTCGGAGTTATAACCTCATAAAGAGACAGTGGTCAGAAATTTAAAAATTGGCCCGGTCATTAACGTGCAAACCACCCTTGGGGGTGAAGGGGTTAATAGTTAATGATGACCACTGTGGATGCCAATACAGTTGAGTAGACAGCAAGGAGCCACATGTGGTACATGGTGGTAGATTAAGCCATTACGGACAGATTTATGCATAGTTTTTTTGTTGTTTTTTTTACCTGGCTTTAGGAGCAGGAAACTGCTACAAAATCCACATAAAAATACTCTTTAAAGAAGCTGTTCATTTCTATGGGAAAACAAGCCTATACGGCACATAGCGCTAATTTTTACTCTCGTTTTTTTTCCCTATTCTTGCAGTGTTTTTTATTTAAAAAATGCTCCAAATTTGACTACGGAAATCAATTGATGGAGAAAAAATGCTCTGTACACCAAAAAAGGTGCCAGGAAAGCAATCAAAAACGAGTAAACCCCCTGTTGTGATTTTGCTTTTTGCTCCCTCTAGTGGTCATTAGTGATTTGACTCTGGAGCGTCTGTCTTTTCCTATATCCTCACCTGGGCCGTTAGTTCAGGGGCGTTGCTATATAAGCTCCCTGGACCTTCAGTTCAATGCCTGGCATCGTTGAAATCAGAGCTAATCTGTTGTGCTCTTGTCCTCTGATCCTGGTTCCTGTTTTTCAAGCTAAGTCTGCTTCTTTGCTTTTTGCTTTTGTTTTGTTTGGTATTTTTGTCCAGCTTGTTCCTATCTGTATCCTGACCTTTGCTGGAAGCTCTAGGGGGCTGGTGTTCTCCCCCCGGACCGTTAGACGGTTCGGGGGTTCTTGAATCTCCAGCGTGGATTTTTATAGGGTTTTTGTTGACCAGATAAGTTATCTTGCTATATTCTGCTATTAGTAAGCTGGCCTCTCTTTGCTGAACCTGGTTCATTTCTGTGTTTGTCATTTCCTCTTACCTCACCGTTATTATTTGTGGGGGGCTTGTATCTTGCTTTGGGGTCCCTTTCTCTGGAGGCAAGAGAGGTCTTTGTTTTCTTCTCCTAGGGGTAGTTAGATTCTCCGGCTGGCGCGAGTCATCTAGCGATCACCGTAGGCATGATCCCCGGCTACTTCTAGTGTTGGCGTTAGGAGTAGCTATTTGGTCAACCCAGTTACCACAGCCCTATGAGCTGGATTTTTGTATCTTGCAGACTTACACGTTCCTCTGAGACCCTGTCCACTGGGGTCATAACAGTATGCCAGGCCAGTATTAAATGTTTAATGCATTGTAGAAGTGGGATTATAAGAAAGAACATTTTGAGTTTTTTTTTCCCTCTCTCATTTTTTTTTTTTTTTTTCTTTTCCCCTTTACCTCAGAGTGGCTTAAGCTTGCTGCAGACATGAATGTCCAGACCTTGATTACAAGTGTGGACCAGCTTGCCGCTCGTGTGCAGGGTATACAAGATTATGTTACCAGAAATCCTAGGTCTGAACCCAAGATTCCGATTCCTGAACTGTTTTCAGGAGACCGATTTAAGTTTAGGAATTTCAGGAATAATTGTAAATTATTTTTGTCCCTGAAACCTTGTTCGTCTGGAGACTCTGCTCAACAAGTAAAAATTGTTATTTCATTCTTACGGGGTGACCCTCAGGATTGGGCTTTTTCGTTGGCGCCAGGAGATCCGGCATTGGCTGATATTGATGCGTTTTTTCTGGCGCTCGGTTTACTTTATGAGGAACCCAATCTTGAGATTCAGGCAGAGAAAGCCTTGCTGGCTATGTCTCAGGGCCAGGACGAGGCTGAGGTGTATTGCCAAAAATTTCGGAAATGGTCCGTGCTGACACATTGGAACGAGTGTGCACTGGCCGCTAATTTTAGAAATGGCCTTTCTGAGGCCATTAAGAATGTTATGGTGGGTTTTCCCATTCCCACAGGTCTGAATGATACCATGTCCCTGGCTATTCAAATTGACCGGCGGTTGCGGGAGCGCAAAACCGCAAATTCCCTCATGTTGTTGTCTGAACAGACACCTGATGTGATGCAATGTGATAGAAAAACCGCAAATTCCCTCATGGTGTTGTCTGAACGGACACCTGATTTGATGCAATGTGATAGAATCCTGACTAGAAATGAGAGGAAAATTCATAGACGCCGGAATGGCTTGTGCTACTACTGTGGTGATTCTACACATGTTATCTCAGCATGCTCTAAACGTATATCTAAGGTTGTTAGTCCTGTCACCGTTGGTAATTTGCATCCTAAGTTTATTCTGTCTGTAACTTTGATTTGCTCACTGTCATCTTATCCTGTCATGGCGTTTGTAGATTCAGGTGCTGCTCTGAGTCTTATGGATCTCTCATTTGCTAAGCGCTGTGGTTTTATTCTTGAACCATTAGAAAATCCTATCCCTCTTAGGGGTATTGATGCTACGCCATTGGCAGAAAATAAGCCGCAGTATTGGACACAGGTTACCATGTGCATGACTCCTGAACACCGCGAGGTGATACGTTTTCTCGTTCTACATAAAATGCATGATTTGGTTGTTTTGGGACTGCCATGGTTACAGACCCATAATCCAGTCCTTGACTGGAAGGCTATGTCAGTGTCTAGTTGGGGCTGTCGTGGTATTCATGAGGATTCCCTGCCTGTGTCTATTGCTTCTTCTACGCCTTCGGAAGTTCCGGAGTACTTGTCTGATTATCAGGATGTCTTTAGCGAGTCCAGGTCCAGTGCATTGCCTCCTCATAGGGAATGTGACTGTGCAATAGATTTGATTCCAGGCAGTAAATTTCCTAAGGGAAGACTGTTTAATCTGTCGATACCTGAACATACCGCTATGCGTTCATATATCAAGGAGTCTCTGGAGAAAGGACACATCCGTCCGTCTTCTTCCCCTCTTGGTGCGGGATTCTTTTTTGTGGCTAAAAAGGACGGATCTTTGAGGCCTTGTATTGACTATCGGCTTTTAAATAAGATCACTGTCAAATTTCAGTATCCTTTGCCGCTGTTGTCTGACTTGTTTGCCCGGATTAAAGGTGCCAAGTGGTTTACCAAGATAGACCTTCGTGGTGCGTACAACCTTGTGCGCATTAAGCAAGGGGATGAATGGAAAACCGCATTCAATACGCCCGAAGGTCATTTTGAGTACTTGGTGATGCCTTTTGGGCTCTCTAATGCCCCTTCAGTTTTTCAGTCCTTTATGCATGACATTTTCCGGAACTATCTGGATAAATTTCTGATCGTTTATCTGGATGATATTCTGGTTTTTTCTGATAATTGGGACTCGCATGTGGAGCAGGTCAGGATGGTCTTTAAAATTTTGCGTGAAAATTCTTTGTTTGTCAAGGGCTCAAAGTGTCTTTTTGGTGTACAGAAGGTTCCCTTTTTGGGGTTCATTTTTTCCCCTTCTGCTGTAGAGATGGACCCAGTCAAGGTCCGAGCTATTCTTGATTGGACTCAGCCCTCGTCAGTTAAGAGTCTTCAGAAGTTCTTGGGTTTCGCTAACTTCTACCGTCGTTTTATCGCTAACTTTTCTAGCATTGTGAAATCTTTGACGGATATGACCAAGAAGGGCTCCGATGTGGTTAATTGGGCTCCTGCTGCCGTGGAGGCTTTCCAGGAGTTGAAACGTCGGTTTACTTCGGCGCCTGTTTTGTGCCAGCCTGATGTCTCGCTTCCCTTTCAAGTTGAGGTGGATGCTTCAGAGATTGGAGCAGGGGCCGTTTTGTCGCAGAGAGGCCATGGTTGCTCTGTTATGAGACCTTGCGCCTTTTTCTCTAGGAAGTTTTCGCCTGCGGAGCGAAATTATGATGTGGGCAATCGGGAGTTGTTGGCCATGAAATGGGCATTTGAGGAGTGGCGTCATTGGCTCGAGGGTGCTAAGCATCGTGTGGTGGTCTTGACTGATCACAAAAATCTGATGTATCTCGAGTCTGCTAAACGCCTGAATCCTAGACAGGCCCGCTGGTCATTGTTTTTCTCCCGTTTTGACTTTGTTGTCTCGTATTTACCAGGTTCAAAGAATGTGAAGGCCGATGCTCTTTCCAGGAGCTTTGTGCCTGATGCTCCTGGAGTCGCTGAACCTGTTGGTATTCTTAAGGATGGTATTATCTTGTCAGCTATTTCTCCTGATCTGCGACGTGTGTTGCAGAGATTTCAGGCTGATAGGCCTGATTCTTGTCCACCTGACAGACTGTTTGTGCCTGATAAGTGGACCAGCAGAGTCATTTCCGAGGTTCATTCCTCGGTGTTGGCAGGTCACCCAGGAATTTTTGGCACCAGAGATCTGTTGGCCAGATCCTTTTGGTGGCCTTCCTTGTCTAGGGATGTGCGGTCATTTGTACAGTCCTGTGGGACTTGTGCTCGAGCTAAGCCTTGCTGTTCTCGTGCCAGTGGGTTGCTCTTGCCCTTGCCTGTCCCTAAGAGACCTTGGACACATATCTCCATGGATTTCATTTCTGATCTTCCGGTGTCTCAGGGCATGTCTGTTATCTGGGTGATATGTGATCGCTTCTCCAAGATGGTCCATTTGGTTCCTTTGCCTAAACTGCCTTCCTCTTCCGATCTGGTTCCTGTGTTTTTCCAGAACGTGGTTCGTTTGCACGGCATCCCTGAGAATATTGTGTCAGACAGAGGATCCCAGTTCGTTTCCAGATTCTGGCGATCCTTTTGTAGTAGGATGGGCATTGACTTGTCGTTTTCGTCTGCTTTCCATCCTCAGACTAATGGACAGACGGAGCGAACTAATCAGACTTTGGAGGCTTATTTGAGGTGTTTTGTCTCTGCTGATCAGGACGATTGGGTGACCTTCTTGCCGTTAGCTGAGTTTGCCCTTAATAATCGGGCTAGTTCCGCCACCTTGGTTTCGCCGTTTTTCTGCAACTCTGGTTTCCACCCTCGTTTTTCTTCGGGTCATGTGGAACCTTCTGACTGCCCTGGGGTGGATTCTGTGGTGGATAGGTTGCAGCGGATCTGGAATCTTGTGGTGGACAACTTGAAGTTGTCACAGGAGAGGGCTCAGCGCTTTGCCAACCGCCGCCGCGGTGTGGGTCCCCGACTACGTGTTGGGGATTTGGTGTGGCTTTCTTCCCGCTTTGTTCCTATGAAGGTTTCCTCTCCCAAATTTAAACCTCGTTTTATTGGTCCTTACAAGATATTGGAAATTCTTAATCCTGTATCCTTTCGCCTGGATCTACCTGTGTCGTTTGCTATCCACAACGTGTTTCATAGGTCCTTGTTGCGGCGGTACGTTGTGCCTGTGGTTCCTTCTGCTGAGCCTCCTGCTCCGGTGTTGGTTGAGGGCGAGTTGGAGTACGTGGTGGAGAAGATCTTGGATTCTCGTCTCTCCAGGCGGAGGCTTCAGTACTTGGTCAAGTGGAAGGGCTATGGTCAGGAAGATAATTCCTGGGTGGTCGCCTCTGATGTTCATGCGGCCGATTTAGTTCGTGCCTTTCATGCCGCTCATCCTGATCGCCCTGGTGGTCGTGGTGAGGGTTCGGTGACCCCTCACTAAGGGGGGGGTACTGTTGTGATTTTGCTTTTTGCTCCCTCTAGTGGTCATTAGTGATTTGACTCTGGAGCGTCTGTCTTTTCCTATATCCTCACCTGGGCCGTTAGTTCAGGGGCGTTGCTATATAAGCTCCCTGGACCTTCAGTTCAATGCCTGGCATCGTTGAAATCAGAGCTAATCTGTTGTGCTCTTGTCCTCTGATCCTGGTTCCTGTTTTTCAAGCTAAGTCTGCTTCTTTGCTTTTTGCTTTTGTTTTGTTTGGTATTTTTGTCCAGCTTGTTCCTATCTGTATCCTGACCTTTGCTGGAAGCTCTAGGGGGCTGGTGTTCTCCCCCCGGACCGTTAGACGGTTCGGGGGTTCTTGAATCTCCAGCGTGGATTTTTATAGGGTTTTTGTTGACCAGATAAGTTATCTTGCTATATTCTGCTATTAGTAAGCTGGCCTCTCTTTGCTGAACCTGGTTCATTTCTGTGTTTGTCATTTCCTCTTACCTCACCGTTATTATTTGTGGGGGGCTTGTATCTTGCTTTGGGGTCCCTTTCTCTGGAGGCAAGAGAGGTCTTTGTTTTCTTCTCCTAGGGGTAGTTAGATTCTCCGGCTGGCGCAAGTCATCTAGCGATCACCGTAGGCATGATCCCCGGCTACTTCTAGTGTTGGCGTTAGGAGTAGCTATTTGGTCAACCCAGTTACCACAGCCCTATGAGCTGGATTTTTGTATCTTGCAGACTTACACGTTCCTCTGAGACCCTGTCCACTGGGGTCATAACAACCCCCCTCCCCAGTTTTTGAAGCATTGCCGATCCGGCATTGCCAGAATTTTGTTGTTCGGCTGCAATGATGAAGCAGAATAATGATAATATCGAACACTCTTGAGAACACAAACTAAAGCATTTAGCAGGGAATTTTTCATATTTTTGTATAGGTCTGACGTTGTCAGCAATATGCTCCAAATAATGTAACATGACGCCTTTTAACCCCTTAGTGACTGAGCCAATATGTATCTTAATTACCAAGCCAAATTTTACAATTCTGACCACTGTCAATCTATGAGGTTATAACTCTGGAACACTTCAACGTATCCCACTAATTCTGAGATAGTTTTTTTCGTGACATATTGTACTTCATGATAGTGATAAATATCTTTGATATGAGTTGCGATTATTTGTGAAAAAAAATGGAAATTTGGCAAAAATTTAGAACATTTTTGCAATTTTCAAACTTTTAATTCTTATGCCCTTTTAACCCCTTAATCCCATATGACGTACTATCCCGTCAAGGTGACCTGGGACTTAATTCCCAGTGACGGGATAGTACATCATTTGCGATCGGCCATGCTCACGGCCGGGTGTCAGCTGACTATCGCAGCTGACATCCGGTACTATCCGGCATGGACTGCCCCCGGCACATTAAAAAACAACGCTTTATTATCATACTGTGGAAAAAAGTGGAATAACACGCGATCAAAAAGACGGATATAAATAACCATAGTACCGCTGAAAACGTCATCTTGTCCCGCAAAAAAAGAGCCGCCAAACAGCATCATCAGCGAAAAAATAAAAAAGTTATAGTCCTCAGAATAAAGCGATGCCAAAATAATTATTTTTTCTATAAAATAGTTTTTATCGTATAAAAGCGCCAAAACATAAAAAAATGATATAAATGAGGTATCGCTGTAATCGTACTGACCCAAAGAAGAAAACTGCTTTATCAATTTTACCAAACGTGGAACGGTATAAACGCGCCCCCCCCCCCCAAAAAAAAAAAAAAAAGAAATTCATGAATAGCCGGTTTTTGGTCATTCTGCCTCACAAAAATCGGAATAAAAAGCGATCAAAAAATGTCACATGCCCGAAAATGTTACCAATGAAAACGTCAGCTCGTCCCGCAAAAAACAAGACCTCACATGACTCTGGACCACAATATGGAAAAATTATAGGTCTCAGAATGTGGAGACGCAAAAACTTTTTTGCTATAAAAAGCGTCTTTTAGTGTGTGACAGCTGCCAATCATAAAAATCCGCTATAAAAACGCTATAAAAGTAAATCAAACCCCCCTTCATCACCCCCTTAGTTAGGGAAAAATAATAAAATTAAAAAAATGTTTTTATTTCCATTTTCCCATTAGGGTTAGGGCTAGGGTTAGGGCTAGGGTTAGGGTTGGGGCTAAAGTTAGGGTTGGGGCTAGGGTTAGGGTTGGGGCTAAAGTTAGGGTTAGGGTTTGGATTACATTTACGGTTGGGATTAAAGTTAGGGGTGTGTCAGGGTTAGGGGTGTGGTTAGGGTTACCGTTGGGATTAGGGTTAGGGGCGTGTTTGGATTAGGGTTTCAGTTAGAATTGGGGAGTTTCCACTGTTTAGGCACATCAGGGGCTCTCCAAACGCAACATGGCGTCCAATCTCAATTCCAGCCAATTCTTCGTTGAAAAAGTAAAACTGCTCCTTCCCTTCCGAGCTTTCCCGTGCGCACAAACAGGGGTTTACCCCAACATATGGGGTATCAGCGTACTCGTGACAAATTGGACAACTTTTGGGGTCCAAGTTCTTTTGTTACCTTTGGGAAAATAAATATTTAGGGGGCTAAAAATCATTTTTGTGGGAAAAAAAGGATTTTTTATTTTCACGGCCCTGCGTTGTAAACTGTAGTGAAACACTTGGGGGTTCAAAGTTTTCACAACACATCTAGATAAGTACCTTGGGAGGTCTAGTTTCCAATATGTGGTCACTTATGGGGGTTTCTACTGTTTGGTACATCAGGGGCTCTTCAAATGCAACGTGACGCCTGCAGACCAATCCATCTAAGTCTGCATTCCAAATGGCGATCCTTCCCTTCTGAGCTCTGTCATGCGCCCAAACGGTGGTTCCCCCCACATATGGGGTATCAGCGTACTCAGGACAAATTGGAAAACAACTTTTGGGGTCCAATTTCAACTGTTACTCCTGTGAAAATACAAAACTGGGGGCTAAAAAAATCATTTTTCTGAAAAAAAAAATGAATTTATTTTCACGGCTCTGCGTTATAAACTGTAGTGAAACACTTGGGGGTTCAAAGCTCTCAAAACACATCTGGATAAGTTCCGTAGGGGGTCTAATTTCCAAAATGGTGTCACTTGTGGGGGGTTTCAATGTTTAGGCACATCAGGGGCTCTCCAAACGTAACATGGCGTCCCATTTCAATTCCTGTCAATTTTGCATTGAAAAGTCAAATGGCGCTCCTGCCCTTCTGAGCTCTGCCATGCGCCCAAACAGTGGTTTACACCCACATATGGGGTATCAGCGTACTCAGGACAAATTGCACAACAACTTTTGGGGTCCAATTTCTTCTCTTACCCTTGGGAAAATAAAAAATTAGGGGCGAAAAGATCATTTTTGTTAAAAAATGTGATTTTTTATTTTTACGGCTCTGCATTATAAACTTCTGTGAAGCACTTGGTGGGTCAAAGTGCTCACCACACATCTAGATAAGTTCCTTAGGGGGTCTACTTTCCAAAATGGTGTCACTTGTGGGGGGTTTCAATGTTTAGGCACATCAGGCAGGGTCTCTCCAAATGCAACATGGCGTCCCATCTCAATTCCAGTCAATTTTGCATTGAAAAGTCAAACGGCACTCCTTCCCTTCCGAGCTCTGCCATGCGCCCAAACAGTGGTTTACCCCCACATATGGGGTATCAGTGTACTCAGAACAAATTGTACAACAACTTTTGGGGTCCATTTTCTCCTGTTATCCTTGGTAAAATAAAACAAATTGGAGCTGAAATAAATTTTGTGTGAAAAAAAGTTAAATGTTCATTTTTATTTAAACATTCAAAAATTCCTGTGAAACACCTGAAGGGTTAATAAACTTCTTGAATGTGGTTTTGAGCACCTTGAGGGGTGCAGTTTTTAGAATGGTGTCACATTTGGGTATTTTCTTGGGTATTTTCTATCATATAGACCCCTCAAAATGACTTCAAATGAGATGTGGTCCCTAAAAAAAATGGTGTTGTAAAAATGAGAAATTGCTGGTCAACTTTTAACCCTTATAACTCCCTAACAAAAAAAAAATGTGGGTTCCAAAATTGTGCTGATGTAAAGTAGACATGTGGGAAATGTTACTTAGGCCGGTTTCACACGTCAGTGGCTCCGGTACGTGAGGTGACAGTTTCCTCCCGTACCGGAGACACTGACACACGTAGACCCATAAAAATCAATGCATCTGTTCAGATGTCATTGATTTTTTGCGGACCGTGTGCGGAACGTGTCTCCGTGTGCCAAACACGGAGACATGTCAGTGTTCGTGGGAGCGCACGTTTTACACGGACCCAATAGAGTCAATGGGTCCGCGTAAAACACGCACCTCACACGGACATTCTCCGTCTGGGGTCCGTGTGCGTGCAGGAGACAGCGCTACAGTAAGCGCTGTCCCCCCCACATGGTGCTGAAGCCGCGATTCATATCTTCCCTGTAGCAGCGTTTGCTATAGAGAAAATATGAAGAATAGTGTTAAAAATAAAGATTTAGGTGTCCGCCGCCCCCCCACCCCCTGTGCGCCCCCCCGCTGGTCAGAAAATACTTACCCGCTCCCTCGCTCCTTCCTGGTCTGGCCGCGCCTCCTACTGTATGCGGTCACGTGGGCCCGATCATTTACATCATGAATATGTGGCTCCACCTCCCATAGGGGCGGAGCCGACTATTCATGATTGTAATTGATCGGCCCCACGTGACCGCATACAGTAGGAGGCGCGGCCAGACCAGGAAGGAGCGACAGCCGACGGGGGACCCGGATAAGTATTTTCTGACCAGCGGGGGGGCGCACAGGGGGTGGGGGGGCGGCGGACACCTAAATTTTTATTTTTAACACTATTCTTCATATTTTCTCTGCAGCAAACGTTACTGCAGAGAGGATATGAAGCGCAGCTTCAGCACCATGCAGAGTGGGTACCACACGCTCCGTGTGGTACCCACTCGCCATACGGGCGGCACACGTGTGCCGCAGGTATGGCCTCCGTGAGTTCCCAGGCACACGGACACGGATAACTCCGGTACCGATTTGTCCGGTACCGGAATTATCTGGACGTGTGGGACAGCCCTTATTAAGTATTCTGCGTGACATATCTCTGTGATTTAAGGGCATAAAAATTCAAAGTTGGAAAATTGCAAAATTTTCAAAATTTTCACCAAATTTCCGTTTTTTTCACAAATAAACGCTAGTTATATCGAAGAAATTTTACCACTATCATGAAGTACAATATGTCACGAGAAAGCAATGTCAGAATTGCCAAGATCCTTTGAAGCGTTCCAGAGTTATAACCTCATAAAGGGACAGAGGTCAGAATTGTAAAAATTGGCACGGTCATTAACGTGCAAACCACCCTCGGGGCTTAACCCCTTCATGACCGTGGGATTTTTCGTTTTTCCGTGTTCGTTTTTCACTCCCCTCCTTCCCAGAGCCATAACTTTTTTATTTTTCCGTCAATTTGGCCATACGAGAGCTTATTTTTTGTGGGACGAGTTGTACTTTTGAATGACATCATTGGTTTTGCCATGTCGTGTACTAGAAAACGGGAAAAAAATTCCAAGTGCGATGAAATTGCAAAAAAAGTGCAATCCCACACTTGTTTTTTGCTTGGCTTTTTTTCTAGGTTCACTAAATGCTAAAACTGACCTGTGATTATGATTCTCCAGGTCATTACGAGTTCATAGACACCTAACATGACTAGGTTATTTTTTACCTAAGTGGTGAAAAAAAATTCCAAACTTTGCTAAAAAAAAAAAAATTGTGCCATTTTCAGATACTCGTAGCGTCTCCATTTTTCATGATCTGGGGTCGGTTGAGGGCTTATTTTTTGCGTGCCGAGCTGGCGTTTTTAATGATTCCAATTCGGTACAGATACGTTCTTTTGATCGCCCGTTATTGCATTTTAATGCAATGTCGCGGCGACCAAAAAAACTTAATTCTGGCGTTTCGATTGTTTTTCTCGTTACGCCGTTTAGCGATCAGGTTAATGCTTTTTTTTTATTGATAGATTGGGCCATTCTGAACGTGGCGATACCAAATATGTGTAGATTAGATTTTTTTTTATTGATTTATTTTGATTGAGGCGAAAGGGGGGTGATTTAAACTTTAATATTTTTTTTATTTTTTTCACATTTTTTTAAACTTTTTTTTAACTTTTGCCATGCTTCAATAGCCTCCATGGGAGGCTAGAAGCAGGCACAGCACGATCGCCTCTGCTACATAGCAGCGATCTGCTGTTCGCTGCTATGTAGTAGAAAATCAGGTGTGCTGTGAGCGCCGACCACAGGGTGGCGCTCACAGCTACCGGCAATCACTAACCATAGAGGTCTCAAGGACCTCTATGGTTACAATGGAGAAGCATCGCCGACCTCCGATCATGTGACGGGGTAGGCGTTGCCGTCATTTCCGGCCGCCCGGCCGGATGCGGTAGTTAAATGCCGCTGTCTGCGTTTGACAGCGGCATTTAACTAGTTAATAGCGGCGGGTGAATCGCGATTTCACCCGACGCTATTGCGGACACATGTCAGCTGTTCAAAACAGCTGACATGTCCCGGCTTTGATGCGGGCTCACCGCGGAGCCCTGCATCAAAGCAGGGGAGCTGACATCGGACGTACTATCCCGTCCGATGTCAGTAAGGGGTTAATTCAGAGAGTGGTGTCACACAAAATAGTTAATAAATAACATTTCCCACATGTCTATCAGCACAATTTTTTAAACAATTTTTTTTTCTTTGTTAGTAAGTTAGAACGGTTAAAAGTTGACCAGCGCTATCTCATTTTTTGTAACAAAATTTACAAAACCATTTTTTTAGGGACCACTTCACAATTTGAAGTTAATTTGAGGGGCCTATATGACAGAAAATACTCAAGAGTGGCACCATTGTAAAAACTGCACCTCTCAAGGTTCTCTAAACCACATTCAAGAAGTTTATTAAGCCTTCAGGTGCTTCACAGGAAGTGAAGAAATGTGGAAGGAAAAAAATTAACATTCAATTTTTTTTCACAAAAATTTTACTTTAGCTTAAAAATTTTTATTTTCACAATGGTAACAGTATAAAATGGACCCTAAAATATGTTGTGCAATTTCTCCTGAGTATACCGATACCCCATATGTGGGGGGAAAACCACTGTTTGGGGGCACAGCAAGGCTCAGAAGCGAAGGAGCACTGTTTGACTTTTTTTTTATACTAAAAATTGCTGAAATCGAGAGCGGACGTCATGTTGCATTTGGAGAAGTCCTGTTGTGCCTAAACAGTGTAAACCCCCCACAAATTACCCACTTTTGGAAACTAGACCCGATAAGATGTGTATCTAGATGTGTGGTGAGTACTTTGAACCGTCAGGGGCTTCACAGAAGCTTATAACGCAGAGCTGTGAAAATACAAAATCACATTTTACCCACAAAAATGTACTGTTAGCCACAATTTTTTTTTATTTTCACAATGGTAACAGGAGAAAATGGACCAAAAATTTGTTGTGCAATTTCTCCTGAGTTTGACGATACCCCATATGTGGCACAAAACCACTGTTTGGGGCACAGCAGGGCTTGGAAAGGAAGGAGTGACGTTTTGGAATGCAGACCTTGAGGGAATGGTCTGCGGACATCATGTCACTTTTGGAGAGCCCCTGATGTGCCTAAGCAGTGAAAAAAAACACAAGTGACCCAATTTTGGAACCTACATCCCTCAAGGATTTTATCCAGGGGTGTAGTAAGCATTTTGATCCCACAGGTACTGCACAGAATTTGATAACGTTAGGTTGTCATATTGAAAATGTTCATTTTTTTCACGAAAATGTCGTTTTAGCTCCAAATTTGTAATTTTCATAATGGATAATAGGAGAAAAGGGACCCAATAATTAGTTTCTCAATTTGTACCGAATGCGACTATACCCCATATGTGGTCAAAAACTAATGCTTGGGCACATGGCATAGCTAGGAAAGGAAAGTGCTGTTTGCCTGGCATGGATTGTGAATGCTAAGTCATATTTGAAGAGCCTCTGACATGTGAAAACAGCATAACCCCCCCACAAGTGACCCCATTTTGGAAACTAGACCCCTCAAGGAGCTCATCTAGAGGTGTAGTGAGTATTTTGAACACGTAGGTGCCTTATAGAATTTTAGAACATTGAGAGGTGGAAATATGACATTTTTGTAGTAAAAATTTAATTTTTGTATTTCCTGCAAATTTGTCAAGTAAACAATGGTTAATACGGTAGGTGAAACTAGACCCCCACAATTCTTTGCGCAATTTCTCCCAAATTCGGTGCTGCCCCATATGTTGTAAGAAGTTACTGTTAGGCCACACATCAGTGCTGAAAAGGAAGGCTTTTGGAGCACAGATTTTGCTAGAATAATTTACAGGCAACATTTGCAGAGCCCCGAAGGTGCCAGAACACCAGAAAACCCCCAAAAGTGACCCCATTGTAGAAACTGCATATCTCAATTAATTCATCTACGGCTACAGTGACTATTTTGTAACATCCATGCGAGGCTTTATTCTGAAGAATTACAAATCCTCCAGTCTAGTACCCATACATTGTGCCCCCATATATTATAGTTCTTCCATACATTGTGCCCAGTTTGTGGTTCTAGCCATACGCACCAGTAAATTAAGTGCCTTCTCTCAATTACAAAAAATGCCAAACATATGGCCCCTTACTATGGTTTAGGCACAGAGGAGTTCAGAAGGAGGGGGATATTTGGATATGGGAGCGCAGAATTCACTGGATTTTATTTGTGGGGCGGGAGCTGTCGCTTTTCCAGAGTCTTTGTTCTACCAGTAACGTGGGAACCCCTATAGTTCCAGTGACAGATGACAGACTTGAGTGGGGGGTGGTTTTGTGCAGCGTAAATTAGGGTTTTTATTGGTAACATTTTGGAGTACATAATCATTTTCTATCGCATCCTGAATAAGGCAGGATCACATTCTTGGGTTCTACACTGAGTACTTTTTGGGGTTTCCGTGTAAATCCCACAAAAATGTGATTCCGGCCCACCATAATGAGGCAGATGGAGGCACTTCGTACTCTGTTTGGCGTCTGCTCCAGTGTTATCCATCTTTTTAGGTGTGCACAGGTCTTTGGTTGCCCACAACTGTGTGCTAAAAAGACGCCTAAAAGAATGGGACACCGTCAGAACAGTCCAAAGTGACTCAGTCTGCCTCATAAGTGAGTGATTCCGTCCGGCGTTTTTTATGAATCGCAGTTTTGGGGAATTTACACAGAAACCCTGAAGTAAGCAAGCGCTCAGCGGAGAGCGCAAGATAAATGTGAGCTGTGAAAACAACTCAAGGTACTCAAAACCACATTCAAGAAGTTTATTAACCCTTCAGGTGCTTCACAGGAATCTTTGGAATGTGGAACAAAAAAAATAAACATTTATTTTCACAAAAATTTTCCTTTAGACCTAATTTTTTTTTACTTTCACAAGGGTAGGAGGAGAATATGGACCATACATTTTGTTGTGCAATTTATCCTGAGCATGCCGATACCCCATATGTAGGGGAAATCTACTGTTTGCACACACGGCAGGGTTGGAAGGGAAGGAGCGCCATTTCACTTTTTCAATGTAAAATTTGCTTGCATAATTAGCAGACGCCATGTTATGTATGGAGAGCACATGATGTGCCTAAACAGTGGAAACCCCCAACAAGTGATGCCATTTTGGAAACTAGACCCCTTGGTGAACATATCTAGATGTGTTTTAAGTAACTTGAACCCACAGGTGCTTTACAGAAGTTTATAATGTTAAGCCGTGAAAATAAAAAAAAAATCACATTTTTCCCAGACAAATATTTTTTAGCTCCAAATTTTGCATTTTCATAAGGTTAACAAGAGGAATTGCTCCATACAATTTGTTGTGCAACTTCTCCTGAGTGTGCGGATACCCAATATGTGGAAGAAAACAACTGTGGGTGCACGGCAGGGCTTGGACGGGAAGGAGCTCCATTTGACTTTTTGAATGTAAAATATGCTGCAAGAATTAGCAGTTGCCATGTCATGTTTGGAGAGCCCCTTATGTGCCTAAACAGTGGAAACCCCCACAAGTGATACCATTTTGGAAACTAGACCCCTTATGGAACTTATCTAGATGTGTATTGAGCACTTCACAGAAGTTTATAATGTTAAGCCATGAAAATAAAAAATAAAAAATCACATTTTTATTTTCACAAGGGCAAAAGGAGAAAATGGACCCCAAAGCATGTTGTGCAATTTCTCCTGAGTTCACCGATACCCCATATGTAGCCGAAAAATACTTTTGTTTTGAGGCACAGTGCAAAGCTCAGAAGGGAAGTAGCGCCATGTTACAGTGCAGATTTTGTTGCACTGGTTTGAGGGTGCCATGTTACACTGACAGAGCCCCTGAAGTGCCAGAACAGCAGAACCCTCATAAGTGACCCCATTTTACCAATGAAATCTCTCAATGAATTCATCTAGGGGTGCAGTGATTATATTTACACCACAGGTGTGTCACAGACTTTTATACCATTGGGCACTGAAGAAAAATAATTTACGTTTTTACCACCAAGATTGTGTGTTAGCCCCAGGTTTTACATTTTCACACTGGGAAATGGATAAAAATGGCACCAGACTTTGTCCCACAATTTCTGCTGAATGTAGAAATACCCCATATGTTACTCGGGAGGGACGGAGCGCCATTTGCCTACTGGAGCGCAGATTTTCCTAGACTAGTTTGCAGATTCCATATAAAGAGCCCCTAAGTGGTAGAAAAACAGAATCCCCCCCTCAAGTGAACACATTTTGGAAATTATAATACTCTGGGAATTTATCTACAGATGTAGTGACAATTTTGATTCCATGGGTGTTTTCCAGAAACAAACAGCAGTGAATGTTGCTGAATGAAAATTGCAAACTGCTGTTGTAGTGACCAGTACGCTGTAGTGACCAGTACATCATACCCAGCTCATGCTTCTGGAGACACGCACCGATAAATTAGGCAGGCTCTCATCACTACCGAAATACCAAACGTGGGCTCTAAATGTTCAGGGGCTCAGATGGAAGGGGTGGCATTTGGATTTGGAAGCAGAGAATTTGCTGAATTTCTTTTGGGGAGCGAGAAGCCATTTAGCTTTTCCAGAGCCTTTGTGCTACAAGTAACGTGGAAGCCCCTATATTTCCGTTAACAAATGACAGATCTGTGTGGGGACTTGCTTTTTTTGTGGATTGAGTTGAAGCTTTTATTGAGAACATTTTGCATATAGTTTGGGATCACATTTATCCGGCGCGCTACGCTGAGCACTTACTTTGGGATCTCCATCTAAATCTCCAAGTGATGTGACAGATGAAACCCCCGAGGGGATCCATTCACTATAATGAGGCAGCAGATTTACTCTGGACTCCGTCTGGCCTCTGTTCAGCGGTGTCCTTTTCAGAAGTGCACAAAACTGTGGCTGACAGCACTTTTATGCAATCTTAAAAAGACAGACCCCACAGGATCACAGGTCCTATGGCATCCACAGTGCCTCCATCTGCCTCATTATAGGCAGGGCCTATATACGTTACAATGCGGTATTGTAACATTCAGTAGACATATGGTGCCATTTTTACCCACTTCTTGTGTGAACATTTAAAATCTGGAGCTAAAACAACATTTTGGTGGTAAAAATGTAGTAATTTTTTCTTGACTGCCCAATGGTATAAAATTCTGTGACACACCCGTGGTGTCAATATAATCACTGCACCCCTAGATGCATTAATTGAGAGGTGTAGTTTGTAAATTGAGGTCACTTATGAGGGGGTTCTGCTGTTCTAGCACCTCATGGGCTCTCTGAGTGGGTAATGGCACCTGAAAACTATAACAGTAAAATCTGGCGTTCCTTGCCTTCTGAGCTTTGCACTGTGCCTGAAAAATATTTCCCAATTACCTACTAGGGTATTGGTGTGCTCAGGAAAAAATGGACCTCTATTTGTTGTAAAAAAACAAATAAAAAATTATATTAGCCCTTAGAAAATGTAACCCTTTAGTGACCACCAATACTTCTTTTTACTGACCTGCGTTATAAGAGACTCGCATCCACCAACGGGTGACAATCCTGTGGCTGTCAGCTGTACAATAAAGCTGACAACTTTCTGCATCTGCCATGATTTGTGTTGGTACCGACTATATTTGTTTAGCCCCTTAAATGCTGCTGTCAATAATGACTACAGCATCTAGATCAGGGGTGGGGAATTTTTTTTCTGCCAAGGGCCATTTGGATATTTATACCATCCTTGGGGGGTCATACAAAGTACATCCTGATTCTGGCACTGGTTTCAGGACATAGTCTTTCATTGCATGCCCTTCGATGTTCAGTAGTGAACACTGCATGTGTGTGCTAACAGAGCAAGAGGAAATTATTGAGCTTGTGGCAATCAAAATACAGCTCCCTGCCCAAGAATGCAGTCCCTGAGAATCTGCTCAGGGGGGCCTGATTAAAGGTCATCAAGGGCCGTAAATGGCCCTGGGGCCTGAGGTTCCCCACCCCTGATCTAGATGTTTAACAGAGTGTGAAGGTTCCCTCTTCTACCCCATCGGCACCCTGAGATCTTGATTTTGTGGTCCTGATGTTTGCCATGGCAATTCATGGCCAAATAATGGCCTGAAAGTCTGCCAGCTATAGCGGCTTGTTCAGAAGTCAGCAGCATTTATGTGGTAAAAATCAATTTCTGCATTCCGGTTATGCCAATTTTCTTTAATTCCTGAAAAGCACCTGAAGGGTTAATAAACTACCTGAAAGCAATTTTAAATACATTGAGGGGCCACGTTTTTAAAATAGTATCACTTTTGGGGGTTTCCAATATATAGAAACCCCAAAGTCACTTCAAAATGTAACCCCTTCCCGACCGGTGACGCCACGTAGGCGTCATGAAAGTCGGTGCCAATCCGACCTATGACGCCTATGTGGCGTCATGGAGGGATCGCGTCCCTGCAGATCGGGTGAAAGGGTTAACTCCAATTTCACCCGATCTGCAGGGACAGGGGGAGTGGTACTTCAGCTACGATCGCTCTGATTGGCTGTTGAAAGTGAAACAGCCAATCAGAGCAATTTGTAATATTTCACCTATGAGAAGTGGTGAAATATTACAATCCAGCCATGGCCGAGCTGCAATATAATTGGTCATGGCTGGAAACCCTGATCTGCCCACCGCCACCGATCTCCTCCCCAGTCCTCCGTTCTGCCCCGTACTGTGGTCCGCTCCCCTCCATCCTCCTGTCCGCTCCCACGTCCTCCTGTCCGCTCCCCCGTGCTCCGACCCACCCCCGTGCTCCGATCTCCCCCCTCATACTTACTGAGCCTCCCGGTGTCCGTCCGTCTTCTTCATGGGCGCCGCCATCTTCCAAAATGGCGGGCGCATGCGCAGTGCGCCCCCGAATCTGCCGGCCGGCATATTCATTCCAGGTACATTTTGATCACTGTGATAAAACCTATCACAGTGATCAAAATAAAAAAAATAGTAAATGAACCCCCCACCTTTATCACCCCCACAGGTAGGGACAATAATAAAATAAAGAAAATATTTTTTTTTTCTTCCCCCACTAGGGTTAGGGCTAGGGCTAGGGTTAGAATTAGGGTTAGAACTAGAGTTAGGGTTAGAATTAGGCTATGTGCACACGGTGCGGATTTGGCTGCGGATCCGCAGCGGATTGGCCGCTGCGGATTCGTAGCAGTTTTCCATCAGGTTTACAGTACCGTGTAAACCTATGGAAAACCAAATCCGTTGTGCCCATGGTGCGGAAAATACCACGCGGAAACGCTGTGTTGTATTTTCCGCAGCATGTCAATTCTTTGTGCAGATTCCGTTTTACACCTGTTCCTCAATAGGAATCCACAGGTGAAATCCGCACAAAAAAACACTGGAAATCCGCTGTAAACTCCGCAAGTAAAACGCAGTGCCTTTTACCTGCGGATTTTTCAAAAATGGTGAGGAAAAATCTCACACGAATCCGCAATGTGGGCACATAGCTTTAGGGTTAGGGTTGGAATTAGAGTTAGGGTTGGAATTAGGGCTAGGGTTGGAAATAGGGTTAAGATTAGGCTTGTGGTTAGGGTTAGGGGTGTGTTGAGGTTAGGGTTGGGATTAGGGTTAGGATTAGGGTTAGGGTTGGGATTAGGGTTAGGGATGTGTTGGGGTTAGGGTTGTGGTTAGGGGTGTGCTGGGGTTAGGGTTGTGATTAGGGTTATATCTAGAGTTGGAATTAGGATTTGGGGTGTGTTGGGGTTAGTGTTGGAGTTAGAATTGAGGGGTTTCCACTGTTTAGGCACATCAGGGGTCTCCAAACGCAACATGGCACCACCACTGATTCCAGCCAATCTTGCGTTCAAAAAGTCAAATGGTGCTCCCTCCCTTCCGAGCCCCGACGTGTGCCCAAACAGTGGTTTACCCCCACATATGGGGTAGCAGCGTACTCAGGACAAACTGGACAACAACTATTGGGGTCCAATTTCTCCTGTTACCCTTGCAAAAATAAAAAATTGCTTGCTAAAACATTTTTGAGGAATGAAAATTTTTTTATTTTCACGGCTCTGCGTTATAAACTTCTGTGAAGCACTTGGGGGTTGAAAGTGCTCACCACACATCTAGATTAGTTCCTTGAGGGGTCTAGTTTCCAAAATGGGGTCACTTGTGGGGGGTTTCTACTGTTTAGGCACATCAGGGGCCCTGCAAACGCAACGTGACGCCCGCAGACCACTCCATCAAAGTCTGCATTTCAAAAGTCACTACTTCCCTTCCGAGCCCCGACGTGTGCCCAAACAGTGGTTTATCCCCACATATGGGTTATCAGCATACTCAGGACAAAGTGGACACCAACTTTTCGGGTCCAATTTCTCCTGTTACTCTTGTGAAAATAAAAAATTGCGGGCTAAAAAATAATTTTTGAGGAAAGAAAAATGATTTTTTATTTTCACTGCTCTGCGTTATAAACTTCTGTGAAGCACTTGGGGGTTTAAAGTGGTCACCGCACATCTAGATTAGTTCCATGGGAGGTCTAGTTTCCAAAATGGGGTCACATGTGGGGGAGCTCCAATGTTTAGGCACACAGGGGCTCTCCAAACGTGACATGGTATCTGCTAACGTTTGGAGCTAATTTTTCATTCAAAAAGTCAAATGGCGCTCCTTCCCTTCCGAGCCCTGCCGTGTGCCCAAACAGTGGTTTACCCCCATATGTGAAGTATCGGTGTACTCAGGAGGAATTGCCCAATAAATTTTAGGATCCATTTTATCCTGTTGCCCATGTGGAAATGAACAAATTGAGGCTAAAAGAATTTTTTTGTGAAAAAAAAGTACTTTTTCATTTTTACAGATCAATTTGTGAAGCACCTGGGGGTTCAAAGTGCTCACTAAGCATCTAGATAAGTTCCTTGGGGGGTCTAGTTTCCAAAATGGGGTCACATGTGGGGGAGCTCCAATGTTTAGGCACACAGGGGCTCTCCAAACGCGACATGGTGTCCGCTAACGATTGGAGCTAATTTGTCATTCAAAAGTCAAATGGCGCTCTTTCCCTTCCGAGCCTTGCCGTGTGCACAAACAGTGGTTTGTGACCATATATGAGGTATCGGTGTACTCAGGAGAAATTGCCCAACACATTTTATGATCCATTTTATCCTGTTGCCCATGTTAAAATGAAAAAATTGAAGCTAAAAGAATTTTTTTGTGAAAAAAAAGTACTTTTTCATTTTTACGGATCAATTTGTGAAGCACCTGGGGGTTCAAAGTGCTCACTATGCATCTAGATAAGTTCATTGGGGGGTCTAGTTTCCAAAATAGGGTCACTTGTGGGGGAGCTCCAATGTTTAGGCACACAGGGGCTCTCCAAACGCGACATGGTGTCCGCTAAAGATTGGAGCCAATTTTTAATTGAAATAGTCAAATGGCGCTACTTCCCTTCCGAGCCCTGTTGTGCGCCCAAACAGTGGTTCCCCCCCACATATGGGGTATCGGCATACTCAGGACAAATTGTAAAATAACTTTTGGGGTCCAGTTTCTCTTTTTACCCTTGGGAAAATAAAAAAATTGTTGCTAAAATATCATTTTTGTGACTAAAAAGTTAAATGTCAATTTTTTCCTTCCATGTTGCTTCTGCTGCTGTGAAGCACCTGAAGGGTTAATAAACTTCTTGAATGTGGTTTTGAGTACCTTGAGGGGTGCAGTTTTTAGATTGGTGTCACTTTTGGGTATTTTCAGCCATATAGACCCCTCAAACTGACTTCAAATGTGAGGCGGTCCCTAAAAAAAATGGTTTTGTAAATTTTGTTGTAAAAATGAGAAATCGCTGGTCAAATTTTAACCCTTATAACTTCCTAGCAAAAAAAAATTTTGTTTCCAAAATTGTGCTGATGTAAAGTAGACATGTGGGTAATGTTATTTATTAACTATTTTGTGTCACATAACTCTCTCGTTTGCCAGAATAAAAATTCAGAATTTGAAAATTGCAAAATTTTCAAAATTTTCGCCAGATTTACATTTTTTTCACAAATAAATGCAAAAATTATCGACCTAAGTTTACCAGTAACATGAAGCTCAATATGTCACGAAAAAACATTTTCAGAACTGCAAGGATCCGTTGAAGCGTTCCTGAGTTATTACCACATAAATGGACACTGGTCAGAATTGCAAAAAACGGCCATGTCATTATGGTCAAAATAGGCTGGGTCATGAAGGGGTTATTAGGTCCCTCAAAAAATAAATTTTTTACATTTCCTTGGAAAAATTAAAAATGACTGCTACATTATTAAACTTTCGAAAATGTAAACAATATAAACCAACATTTTACACAGGGTGCTCATGTAAAGCAGACAAGAGGCAAATGTCATTTATTAATGTTTTTGTGTGTTACAACTATCTGAATTAAAGGGATAATCAAAGTTTGAAAATTGCTAATTTTTTGAAATTTTTGTCTAATTTTTTATATTTGTATAAATAAACGTAGAAAATATTAACATCAATTTACCATTTTCATAAAGTACAATATGTCAAGAAAAAAACAATCTCAAAATCAAAGAGATATGTTGAAGCTTTCCAGAGTTGTTACCACATAAATTGACACTGGGTAGATTTCAAAAATTTTGCTCGGTCACTAAGAAGTTAAAGGCTATGTGCACACGTTCAGGAATTTTCACGTTTTTTAATTATAAAAACACAATAAAACCGCGAAAAAAGGCCTACATTAAGCATCCTATTATTAGAATGTATTCCGCATTTTTTTTGTGCACATGCTGCATTTTTTTCCCCGGCGGAATCGCATTCCAGAAAAAAACGCAGCATGCTCATTCTTTGTGCGGAATCGCCGGGATTCCGCACACATAGGAATGCATTGATCCGCTTACTTTCCGCATTTGGCTGTGCCCACCATGCGGGAAGTAAGCAGATCATGTTCGGTTGGTACCCAGGGTGGAGGAGAGGCGACTCTCCTCCAGGCCCTGGGAACCATATAATTAAAAATTAAAAGAATTAAAATAAAAAATCGTGATATTCTCACCTTCCAACGTCCCCGGCAGTCTTCCCGCTCCTTGCGATGCTCCCGTTCCAAATAATGCATTGCGAAAATGACCTGTGATGATGTAGCGGTCTCGCGTGATGCTACGTCATCTGGGGTCATTGGAAAGCGCTAGCATTCTGCAAGCTACATACACTTGTAAAACGCATGCCAATTCCCCGTGCGTTTTTCCTGCAGCAGGGAGTTGCGGAATTGCCGCAGAAACTTCCGCGGCAATACCGGACGTGTGCACATAGCCAAAAACTTAGGGCTAAAACAACATTTTAGTGGGAAAAATGTAATTTATTCTTTCTTCACCTCTCAATGGTATAAAATTCTGTGAGACACATGTGGTGTCAAAATGATCACTGCACCCCTAGATGAATTGATTGGGGAGTATAGTTTGTTAAATGAGTTCACATATAGTGGGTTTCTGTTGTCTTTGCGCCTCAGGGGCTCTCCCAATGTGACATGGCACCCTCATACCATTCCAGCAAAATCTGAAATATAATATGACGCCTCTTCCATTCTGAGCTTTGCATTGTGCCTCAAAAGTAGTGTCCCCCACATATGAGGTATTGGCGTACTGAGGAGAAATTGCACAATAAATTGTATGGTGCAATTTCTCCAGTTACCCTTATGAAAATTCAATATTTGGGGCTTAAATAACATTTTTGTGGGGAAAAGGTGATTTTATTATTTTCACGACTCAGCGTTACAAACTTCAGTGAATCACCTGGGGTTTCAAGGTGCTCACAACACATCTAAATGCATTCCTTTTGGGGGTCTAGTTTCCAAAATGGGGTCACTTGTGAGGCGTTTCCACTGATTAGGCACATCAGGGGCTCTCCAAACAGGACATGACGTCCGTAAATTTTGCATTCAAAAAGTCAAATGCCGCTCCATCCCTTCCAAGCTCTGCCTTGCGCCCAAACAGTGGTTTTCTCCCTCTTAAGGGGTATCGGCATGCTCAGGAGAAATTAAACAACCAACTTTGAGATCCCTTTTTTTCCTGTTCCCCTGTCAAAATAAAAAAATTGTATCTGAAGTAATTTTTTTGTGAAAAAAAGTTAAATGTTAATTTTTTTTAAACATTCCAAAAATTCCTGTGAAGCACCTGAAGGGTTAATATACGTCTTGAATGTGGATTTTTGCACCTTGAGAGGTGCAGTTTTTAGAATGGTGTCACTTTTGGGTATCTTCTATTACATAGATCCCTCAAAGTAAACTTCAAATGTGATGTGGTCCCTAAAAATATGGTTTTGTAAATTTTGTTGGAAAAATGAAAAATCGCTGATCAACTTTTAACCCTTATAACTTCCTAACAAAGAAAAATGTTGTTTCCAAAATTGTGCTGATGTAAATTAGCCATGTGGGAAATGTTACTTAGTAACTAATTTGTGGGACATATCTCTGTGATTTAAGGGCATGACAATTTAACGTTGATAAATTGCAAAATTTTCAACATTTTCTCCAAATTTCCATTTTTTTTCACAATCGGAAAGCTCTTTCACCACATGGGGAAATGTCACTTGTAAACATCACTTCATTTGTATCACAAATGTCTTTGATTACCATGAAGAATTGATGCCCTTTCCTTACCTCACTGTACAAGAGCTTCATACACCTGGTTCTCCTTCCAATATTTTCTCCTTATCCTAAAGTCTTTTCCATCTCCAGTCACTTTGCTCTTCAATCCCTGGAGGCTAAAAACTAGAGTCTTCACAACATGTTAATCTGCTCTTCAACTGTTTAGACATAATCCATTTTAAGGTGTTATTAACCCTTGACCTCTCCTCACCTAAGGTGTTATCTGCATATGTTACTGCTATCTGCAAGTGACTACAGACTCTTTCTCAAGGTGCATTTAGATATGCTGATTTGGGCCTGTCAATGCACAATTAACGAGCTCCAATAAACAACTTGTTTGGTCTACTGGCCTCTTTACACAGCCCAACAACAGTGATGGGGACTGAAGGATTACCAATGCAATTGCTGGGTCATATTATCAGCAGCACAACCCTTATTTACACCTGTCGATGCGCTATTGAAAACTATTTTTTTAATGGTATAAGCAATGCTTCAAAAAAGCATTTTGCTCATAGATCAGCAACATGATAACTGGGAACAAGTGTTCCTACGAATTCTCATTACAAGTTTGTCTACTCTTTTAAATCCTCCCTTACTGATGACATCTTAATAAGTTTTATCACTTCATGATGAATACTTTAACTTATTTTGCTTTCAATTTACGGTATTGCATATTTTACTTCCTTAAAATTTAGGTTTTGTTCACATCTGCATTATCAGTTCCATTTTTTTGTTCTATCAGGGAAACGAAAAACAGGATTCATGACCACAATGAACCTGTCACTTAGGAAACCAGCGGCATCAAAACTCCCCTATAGGGGATCATGTGATGTGACATAAGAGGGTACGTTATTTGTCTAAAATAAACTACTTATAATTATTTTAAATGTGTTTTCCATGAATACCCTTTTTTAAGCAAAAGCCATTAAAAGGAGTCTGTCACCCCAGGAACGCTTTTAAGATATTACTATGGGCATAAAGGTATTAGAATGGTTAAAATAGTCTTACCGCCTCATAGCTGAGGTCTAGTTGTTGAGAAATTGAGTTTTAATCTTTTATGTTAATGATTTCTTTCTGGCTTTGGGGCATGTGGTGCCGGGAAGAAATTTCCTTATCATACCAACCCCCTCCCATGCATGTCACACTGCCCAGTGACATGCAGTTATCGTGGTGTAATCCCGCGCCTGCGCCCTGCACTCGCGCTATTATCCGAACCTTATGTGCCCTTCTATGGGCAGTGTCTTCATCCTAATTCTGCGCAGTCGCCAGCGAGTCACTGCATAGTAGCTCTCACCGAACGTACGGTGATGATTCGGAACAAAGCCTGTCACATTCATAACAAATTTTTTGACAATCCTGACATTTGAATATACACTGTGTTCCAAATTATTATGCAAATAATATTTCCTCATATTTTCTCTAAATTACCTATCTGAATTGCAGTCATTGTTATTTTCCAGTCATCTACTATTCTAGTATAATTGCAATGTTTTGGAACAAACTGCCTATGAAAACAGAATCTTTAAAAAAAAAATAAACACTCAAAATGCATGTTCCAAATTATTATGCACAGCAGAGTTTTCAACCTTTTTTGTTATTTTGAACAAAAAAATGGTCAATTGTGAAGTTATAAGCATTATCAGCTTATTACAAAATGAAATCAAACAGTTTTCAAGTGAAAATTTTATTCTAGGTGATGTTACATTTGCACATAGGACCCCTTGTTCGAAAGAAGCTTCTGAACTCTTATCGTCTATTGAATTTGTCAGTTTTTGGTTGTTTTCTGCTTCAATTGTTTTGCATGTGGACAGAATACCCTCCCAGAGCTGTTGCTTAGATGTGAACTGCCTCCCGCCATCATAGGCACTCCTTTTGATCATGCTCTACAGGTTCTCAATGGGGTTGAGGTCAGTGGAAGATGGTGGCCATACCATATGTTTGTCCTCTTTTATGCCCATAGCAGCCAGAGATGCAGATGTGTTTTTTGCAGCATGAGACGGTGTATTATCATGCATGAAAATGATCTTGCTGCGGAAAGCACGGTTCTTCCTCTTGAACCATGGCAGGAAGTGTTTTAGAAAGTCCACATAGATTATGGAGTTCATCTTTACCCCTTCAGGGATCATAAAGGGGCTGACAATCTCTCTCCCCATGATTCCAGCCCAAAACATTACTCCACCTCCTCCTTGTTGGCGCCTTAGCCGAGTTTTCATGGGGTGTCCATCAACCAGCCATCCTCCACTCCATCTATCTGGATCATCGAGCATTGCACGGCACTCAGCGGTGAACAAAACAGTTTGGAAGTCAGTCTTCATGTATCGTTTGGCCCACTGGAGCTGTTTCTGCTTGTGTGCAGTGGACAGAGGTGGTCGACAGGATGGCTTACGCACCTCTGAAGGACCCTGCATCTTGTTGTTCTGAGGACATTGGAGGCACCAGGAGCTTCAAAAACTTGTCTGCTGCTATGACAAGGCATTTTTGCAGCTGCTCTTTTAACCTTACGCAATTGCCTGTTGGAAAGAGTCCTCAATTTTTCCTTATCAGCACGCACACGTGTGTGCTGGGAATCAGCTACATACTTCTTGATTGTGCGATGATCACGATGAAGTGTCTTGGCAATGTTGATTGTAGTCATGCCTTGACCTAAATACTCCACAATTTGTTGCTTCTCAGCAGCCAACACATCCTTTTTCTTTCCCATTTTGGCAAAAAATGTAGGCTGCTTAATAATGTGGAACAGCCTTCTTAAGTAGTCTTGCCTTTATTTGGACACACCTGCCAAACTAATTTGCACAGATATCTGCAATTGCTTTCAGTGATATAAAGAGCCCTGACACACATCACCATCAATGAGTTTAAATGACAAACAAAAAAATTCTAACCTTATCACTCCTAAACTCTTTGTGCATAATAATTTGGAACACAGTGTATGTGGGTAACCTATATTTAACTCCATGTCCACTATCAGGGGAAACAAGATTTATATGTGTTGAATTTCAACTTCCTCCAAAGATATAAACGGCAGCAGATGTGTGTGGAGCAGCCACTTATCTCAGCAGCATTGTTAAATCAAGGGACCTACTAGACCAAGGTGAATGGGCTTGGTGATGTAGAGACATGATGGCTAACTGTATGCAAAAATAGCAAAAGTATAGGAGAGCTTTAATTGAATCGTTAGCTTATTACCTTATTAACGTTGGCCATTAACGATCAATCAAATCAGACAACCGCTACGGTACTCCTCCTGAGCCTACATACACATGTACTCTGCCAGCATTTTATCTCATGCAGGACCAAACTGTTGTGCCTGAAATTCAGCATGCCCAATCCTTTTTTCTCCTGTGTACATTTTTGCTTAGGTTGAGTTTGTGGACACTCTCCTACACATTAGTCAATGTTATATATATATGGCCTTTATAACTGTTTTCCATGAGTAGACAAATAGCAGGATCTAACAGTAAAAAAAACCCTGAAAGAGCAGCTAATCTAACATAAGCCACACTTTATGAACTTTTCAACCTCTAATGAAGAATTAGCCCAATAAATCTTTAGAGAAATCTAATTCCCAGTTCCTGTTACCATGACATTCTTCTTTCAGTCATCACTAAATGCTTAAGACCACAGGTGAGGAAAGAAATATACCGTGACTGCTAACAGCAAATGTTACCAAGAAATGTTCATCTTTCTTTGTCCCCACAAATGAGTACATTGTGTTAAAAAGGCTTTCATGACTACTAGGTCAAAGGCAGGTCCATTTTTCATAGTCATGACCAATGGTCTACTGCAGGTTGTTCTCTCATAGTCATGATTTCTATGTATACTCAAGGTCTCTTTCATGGTTGTGACCTCTTTCTGTACTACAGGTTCATCTCTTGAAATCATGACCTCTAAGTATACGGTAGGTCCATCTCTTATATTCATAACCCCTAGTCATGAACTTTAGGTGTACATCAAGTCCATCTCTTGTAGTCATGACTTCTGGGTTTAAATCAGCACTGTCTCTTATAGGCCTAACCACTAGATGTACTACAGGTGCACAGCTCGCCATCATAACCTCTAGGTGTATGGCAGGTCTGTCTCTCATAGCCTTGACATCTAGGTGTACTGCAGGCCTGTGTCTCGTAGTGTTGATCTTTAGGTGTACTTCAAGTTCATCTTTCATAGTCTTGAATTCTAAGTGTTCAGCAGATCCATCTCTCTTATTCATGACCTCTTGCTGCACTGCAGGTCCATCTCATAGTATTGACCTCTAGGTGTGCGCAATTCCATCTCATAGTCATGACATCTAGGTGTTATTGCAGATCTGTGTCTCGTCGTCATGACCTTTAGGTGTACTGAAGGTCTGTCTCTCATAGTTTTGACCTCTAGTTGTACTGCAGGTCCGTGTCTCATAGTCTTGACCTCTAGGTGTACTGCAGGTCCGTGTCTCATAGTCTTGAACTCTAGGTGTACTGCGGGTCCATGTTTCACAGTCAAGACTTCTAGGTGTACTGCAGGTTCATTTGTTGTACTCATGACTTCTAGGTGTACTGCATGTATGTCTTTCACAGTCTTGAACTCTAGGTTTATAGCAGCTCCGTCTGTATTGCAGGTCCGTCTCTCGTAGTCTTGACCTCAAGGTAAATAGCAGGTTTGTCTCTTATAGTCTTGAATTCTAGGTGTACTGCAGGTTCGTGTCTCATAACCTTGACCTCTACGTGTATTGCAGGTCTGTGTCTCATAATTTTGACCTCTAGGTGTACTGCAGATCTGTGGCTCATAGTATTGACCTCTAGGTGTACTGCTGATTCGTGTCTTATAATCTTGACCTCTGGGTGTACTGCAGGTTTGTCTCTCATAGTAGTGATATCTAGGTACTGCAGGTCCGTCTCTTATAGTTATGATGTCTAGGTGTGCTGCAGGTCCATCTCTTAAGGTCATGATGACCTCTAGGTGTACTGCAGGTCCATCTCTTATGGTCATGAAAACCTCTAGATGTACTGCAGGTCCATCTCTTTTGGTCATGAAAACCTCTAGGTGCACTGCAGGTCAGTCTCTTACAGTCATGATGACTTCTTGGTGTAGTGCAGGTCCGCTTCTGATAGCCATGATGACCTCTAGGTTTACTGCAGGTCCATCTCTTATTTTCATGACTTCTAGGTGTACTGCAGTAAAGATGAATGAATTTGTTTGGGTTCCCTCTTATTCGGCAAGCTATGGCACTGCTCCTGGATCGCGCCAGCCGATCAGCTTTCGGCACCGCAGCTGCATGTGTCGCGGCTGTGTGAGAGTCACGACACATGCATGGAGAGCCTGTTTGTTGGGCTCTCCATGCATGTGTTGTGACTGTCACACAGCTGCGACACATGCAGCTGTGGCGCCCATCAGCTGATCGGCCGTCGTGATCCTGGAAGTCGTGTTTCCTCTGCACTTATTCGGCAAGTGCTTTAGCTTGCCGAATAAGAGGGAACCCAAGCAATTTCGCTCATCTGTATACTGCAGGTCCATCTCTTATAGTCATGATGACTTCTAGATGTACAGCAGGTCCATCTCTTATAATCATGACCTCTATGTATACTGCAGGTAGATCTCTTATTGTCACGACCTCTAGGTGTACTGCAGGTCCATCGCTTATAGTCATGACTTCTGTGTGTACTAAAGTTCCGTTTACAGCTTGTACATGATAACAAACATCTTACCATTATCACTCCCTGGATTATAGGCTGATATAATTCGGTAGAAGCACAACAGCCAGGTGAGATTTAATCATGATAAATATTCTTATTCATGGTGAGAAGGCATCGCCTGGAGACAAGATCAGACCATAAGTCTTGAACATGGCAGCAGCAAATCATCATGTCTCAGAATCTGTTCTGATCTATTGCGTGTGTATATAATCAGTTTTTACTATGACGATATCGAGCATAGCATAGTGCCTGTTCTTCATTCTGCTTTTTTTGGTTCATCTGGTGACTGATGTTTCCATTTGAAGTACTAATGGGGTCCTCATTATGATCTATTGATTGCAATCTTGAGGTCAATATGTGTGAATATGTGCAATAGAATACATTCATACTAAAACTACGGCTGGTTCTGTACCTCATCAACCATGGTGACCTTCATTGGAAGCAGGTCATATAAAGATAAGGCAAATGTACAAAGTAATAAAGCTGACAAATGATGTGCATCATCAAGAAATGTGAGAGGACATATGCTAGCTGATAATAAATGTGACTTCTACACTTCTTAATACAACCTATGTAGAAAAGGGAAGTAATCTGCAAATGAAGTGCTAAAACACAGGATTCAATGGTCACGTCTGCAGTTGCCTCTCGGTACGTAATTTTAGTTTTCCTTAATGAGCTTAAGACAAGGCTTTATGTCTTGTTCTGCAGAACCTCACGTACAGTGTTACTTTTTTGTATCAGAATAGAATCTCAAAACATAAGATTTTGTTATTTAAGGGTCAAAAACAAGAGCCCAGTATGAAGTAGTTTTCACAGATGCTGACGTATTCCTTTAGTTTCTGTCCGTCGGACCAAAGTCTGCAGTTTTTTGGCTGTTCAAAGAAACGTTAGGAACAAAAAGTACGTGGGCCAAAACCACAGCCCAAAAAGAACAGACTTCACAGCTGAAAATAACATCTGAGCCTTTCAGTGAGGTCAAAAGGAAAAACGTAACTTTCTGCAAACTATAACATAGCATACCTTTCTCTTGAACCAAACCAGAACAAACTAAAGGCATCTTGAGGATTTACTGCATTTTCAGAATGAAGCAGCAAAAACCTGTATTAACCCCTTACTCACTTAAAGACCCTCATAAGATTGTGAAAATTCAATACAAGCTCAAGAAAAAAAAATTATGATTGAGCAGGAGAAACGAAATTGATTCAAGATGGTTATCTGGCAGCTCAAGACTGCTATTCTTATTGTGTGTTTTTCTAGTTTTGCTAAGGATTTTGAACAGGGATTTCGGAATCCTATTACATTTTTTGATTATTGCATCTAAAGAATACAGGAAAAATGCAGTTTACCATCTCCTGTTTGCTACCAAAGCCAGTTTTATGTCTAAGGGGTTGTTCAAGAAATTTACACTCCAGTGGTCCATGCTGGGCTTTGCATATTTTCTTACCCTAATGTATTGAGATCTTCCTTATGGGATACTGATCTGCTTCATATTAGTATTCATCATGTTTCTGGTAGAAGTAGAATATATTGGCCTGTAATGAACATCAATTTGGTTGGCTACCATTTTGCCTCTGATTGTGGCATTGCAATATAGCGATTAGGTCATTGGTGATATTGATGTTTGAGTATGTGCCTCCAAGTTTCCTTGTATCCTTTCTATCCTGGCTTCATCTATCTACATAACAGGACAGGGAATTAATAAGGGACAACTATTTAGGCTGGACCAACAAGGAATAGAACATTGAAGTCTTATTTTTATAAAATAGGACTTGCTGATGACCACTTTTCAAATCTTTTAATTATTTTAGGAGGTAAGAGCTATAACAGCAGCCAGAAAAGCCATTATCTTAATACCAAAAAGAGGGAAGAATACAAAGCATTTAAGGAAACCAGTATGGATGAACACAGAACTTAAACACATGCTAAAAAGGAAGAAAGAAATGTTTATCAAATGGAAAGATGGAGGCATATCTAAAGAAGAATATAATGGTGTCTGCAGAACCTGCAGGGCACAAATCAGATTATCTAAAGCTGACAATGAATTAAGGCTTGCAAGAGACGTCAAAAGCAATAAAAAAGGATTTTGGGGATATGTCAAAAGTAAAAGAAAAGTCAAAGATGCTATAGGATTTTTACAGGATGAAGATGATGAAATGGTAAGAAAGGATGTTGATGAGAAGGCCAAACTTTTAAATTCCTATTTTGCATCTGTTTTCTCTCAGAAAGAAAATGCAACATCAACTGATTTTCACTGTCCTTTTAAAGGAATAGAAGAATCCAGGATATCTATGAACAGAAAGATAGTGAGGAAACACTTAGCTAACATAAACGAATTCAAGTCTCCAGGTACAGATGAATTACACCCCAGAGTACCGAAGGAGGTAGCAGAAGACATTTTTGAACCACTCTCCATAATCTTTAAAAATTCTTGGAGAACAGAAGAGGTCCCAGAAGACTGGAGAAGAGCAAATGTTGTTCCTAGCTTCAAAAAGGGGAAGAAGGTGGACCAAGGGAACTATAGGCTGGTGAGTCTGACTTCTATACCAGGAAAAATCTTTGAAAAATTATTAAACAACATGTATGTAAGTACCTGGATAAGAATGAAGTGATTTACCGGAGTCCGCATGGGTTTGTAACTAATAAGTCATGTCAGATTAACTTAATTTCCTTCTATGACAGAATCACTGACTGGGTGAATCAGGGAAATGCTGTAGATATAGTATATCTTGGCTTCAGCAAAGCATTTGACAAAGTATCTTACACTATCCTTATTAAAAAAAATGATTAAGTATGGAATGGACAAGGCAACTCTTAGGTGGATTCATAACTGGCTTAGTGATCGGACCCAAAGAGTGGTCGTAAATGGCTGCACATCCAGTTGGAAGAATGTCTCAAGTGGGGTACCACAGGGTTCTGTCATGGGCCCTGTATTTTTCAACATCTTTATCAATGATGTAGATGAAGGAATTGAGGGTACACTTATTAAATGTGCTGATGACACAAAGCTAGGAGGGATAGCTAATACTACAGAAGAGAGAGAGGATTCAAAAAGATATAAGTAAACTGGAGCAGTGGGCAGCAACTAAAGAATGATTTTTAACAAGGAAAAAAAGTGTGATGCAGCAGCAAAAAAGACAAATGCAATTCTGGGATGTATTAACAGAAGCATAGAGTCTAGATCACGTGAAGTCATTATTGCCCTCTACTCCTGAATACTGTGTCCAGTTTTGGGCACCACATTTTAAAAAGGACATCAACAAACTGGAGCAAGTTCAGAGCAGAGCGACCAGAATGGTGTAAGGTCTGCAAACCATGTGCTATGAGGAACGGTTGCAGGATTTGGGAATGTTTAGCTTGCAAAAAAAAGACTGAGAGGAGACTTAATAGCTGTCTACAAATATTTTAAGGAATGTCAGATTGTAGAAGGATCATCTTAATTCTCATTTGCACAAGGAAAGACTAGAAGTAATGGGATGAAACTGAATGGGAGGAGACACAGATTAGATATTATAAAAAACTTTTTGACAGTTGGGGTAATCAGTGAGTGGAACAGGCGGCCACGAGAGGTGGCGAGTTCTCCTTCCATGGAAGTTTTCAAACAGAGGCTGGAGAGACATCTGTCTGGGATGATTTAGTGAATCCTGCTTTGAGCAGGGGTTTGGACCAGATGATCCTGGAGGTCCCTTCCAACTTTGCCATTCTATGATCTCCATTGATGCTTATGATGTTACTGGCCACCTGTTGTTTTTAAAGTGTTAAGGTACCGTCACATTTAGCGACGCTGCAGCGATCTAGACAACGATCCCGATCGCTGCAGCGTCGCTGTGTGGTCGCTGGAGAGCTGTCACACAGACAGCTCTCCAGCGACCAACTATGCAAAGTCCCCTGGTAACCAGGGTAAACATCGGGTTACCAGCGTAAACGTAAAAAAAAACCAAACACTACATACTTACATTCCGGTGTCTGTCCCCCGGCGCTGTGCTTCTCTGCACTGTGTAAGCGCCCGATGTTTACCCTGGTTACCAGTGAAGACATCGCTGAATCGACGTCACACACGCCGATTCAGCGATGTCTACGGGAGATCCAGCGACGAAATAAAGCCTTTCTGCTCCGACCAACGATGGCACAGCAGGATCCTGATCGCTGCTGCCTGTCAAACTCAACGATATCGCTAGCCAGGACGCTGCAACATCACGGATCGCTAGCGATATCATTCAGTGTGAAGGTACCTTTACAAGACTGGTGGATTTTCACACCTGGTACTATTCTTATGTATCTATTCCACCCTGTATGTACTTGATGGTAAGGTTATGTGCACACTTTGAGTATTTGAATGCAGACATTTCTGCACCATTTCTCCGTCTCTTGGCAGGAAACACACAGAGACAAAACCACAATTTTTTACTTTGTTTTTGTTGTGTTTTCAATGTGTTTTTGCATGCATCTTTGGACAGTTATGGATGCTATGTTGATAGATATAGATAGACCGACAGGCATATAATTGCACAGCCCAAAAATATAATAAAATTGCACCCTGTGGAGCTTATTGGACAGCTTTTTATGATTAAATAAATAAAAAATGACTTAGGTTCCTACCATTTTTTTAAACTAGCAAAGGTAAAGCAGACAGCTCTGAGATGATATTATCAGTCTGGGAAGGTCAATGGTTATTGGGCCCTTCCCAGCCTAAAAATACAAGCCCGTAGCCGCCCCATAATTGGCGCATCACATTAGATGTGCCAATTCTGGTGCTTATCCTTGGCTCTTCCTGATTGCCCTGGTGCAAAGGGGCAAGCGGGGTAATGGGGCTTGGGCCTGATGCCAGCTGTAAATTGTCCAAAAACACAGCTGACATCAAGTCCTGGTGTTAGTAATGGAGAGATGTCTATCAGATTTATTTAGTTGAGTTATTTGATCACAAAAAGCAGTAAAGTAAGTTCCACAGGGAGCAATTTTATTATATGTCTGAAGAACGATGAAAGAATTGACATGCTGTAGATTTGAAACTGCACCAAATCTGCAAGTCACAAATAAGCACCATCTGCATGAGACGTTAAGATTCTCCTTTACCTTACAGGATTCCCTTAAGGTTCTGTGACAAATCTGCACAGCAAAAAATGCTGCAAAAAACATGACGCTTGCACACAGCCTAATAGTTTGGGGTAGACCATTTGTTTGACATAAAGCCAAAGTCTTTTCAGACTATGATGAAAGTATATTGGTAGGGTTACATAAGACTGCTTTGGAGGTCAATGTTATCCACTTGGTATCACTATTTCCTAGGACTTATCAGACCAATACACGTTTGATAGCAGCTTCTGCTTGGTTCACATCTAATTTTTTGCATTAATCAGTAATGTACTTTATAATTATTGCATTATATATAATTCCCATTAAAAAGTATAATGCACAATAAACTATTTCCTATACAATTAATACAGTAATATGCCCCGCTTATGCCAAATAGCAGCAAAAAACACCAGTTCAATCGCACCCTGTGAACCTGACCAGACTCATAGTAGGGAACAACAGTTTTGTAATGAATCTGGAAAACTTATAACATTGAGCATCCCCTATTTCTACCGAAACTTGTTCTTATATAAACATATTATTAAGTAGTTAAACTACAGGCTGTAGAAAGGTGATAATCCTCATTGGCGCGATTTAGTAAATGTAAGCCAGTGTTTATCACAGGGTGCATTGTTAGCAATAAACCGTTCCTGCCCGCATATAGTAACATTGTATAATTAGGGGCCGGCGACTATGGGGGGGGTCATACGTACTGCTATAGAAATTAGTGCAAAATAATAAGAAATGCATTATAAGGAGCTCAAAGGGTTACAGCGGAGCGCCCTGAGACGCATTCACATCCAATAACAGTGATTACAAGTAATTTGCTCTGTTATCACAAGTAACGTGGAGTGACAGCCACACTGGGCTATTGCTTTGACATGTTCGATAAGCGATGAAAACAAAGTTTCCATGAGCGCCAAGGATTATTTTCTCTGCCCAGAAAGCTAATTGTTAGATTTCTCTGTGAATCCACAAGACTTTCCACTGCTTCATCCTATTCTGACCTCAAACTTCATTACGGTTCTAAAAACACACAGTTAACTTTAAATTTTTATTAGGACCCCATCTAACCCAGCTTAGATTTTTCTCGAGCCCATCTCATAAATATTGTGACTGTTGTCTGAACCATCCCCCTACACACTGCTGGCTGGCACATACATAGAGATGTGGGTACACAAATAATTCCTTCAAGACGTATAGGCGGACTCCACGGTGACAATGTGACATATCCATTGCCGTGTTATTTAGAAAAGCTGCTACAATAGATTGTGTATATTCAGATTGATTCCATACATTGCTATGCATGGCAAGAATGACATCATTTGTGACAAAGTTATTTGTGAATGAAAGCGACAGTCTCGTAAGCCATGTATAACACATCTTGAATTAAGAGGCTTTGTTCCAGCAAAGGTCTAAAGCGCTGAAAACCCACAGTGACTTTATCCCAGGGCTGCTGTCTGATTGTGTAGTGTGAGCCATGTCTCGTTTTGGAGAACGCCATGTAAGGGGGGTAATGGACAACCAATGACCCCACGGCTGTAATAAAATTAAAATTCTCCATCATAATGTAACAAGCCATACAACGAGACCAGTGATTTGTATGTGATATCTAAATAAAAAGGAGCAAGAAAGCCCTGTCCTCTGTGTCCATTGTGCTTGCAGATTCCTTGGTTAGCTCACTTTCATTGTCCTTCCTTGTGTACACTTTTATTCTCTCCATCCCTCCCTCCTTCCTTCTCCAGCCTCCCATCCAGCACATCTGTTTCCAATATGTGCCGTTGCAGGCGCCTGTTCCAGGCAAACAATAGCCTTTTCTATTAACCTGAAGAATACTTATGCTGAGACACCTCCTGCAGAACCGCTGCAATCTCAATCTTTACTGAGACCCTCGCACAAAAAAAGCCATTTTTCTCCAATCCCATTCAACGCTGTTTTTTTTTTTTTCAAAATATTATTCCATTTACCATCATTGCCCTTTACAAAACAATCATTTAGATTCTGCTTAAGAAATATGCAAAATAACAAAGGAAGCATTGAATCCCAGCACTTGTTACATTAGACAGGCAAGGTGTTCCATTTATATCCAACAGGTAATTGTTCCCCCACTCTGCAGAATAAGATCATTCACTATCCGTCACACCTTTTATACAATATTGATAGCCTGGAAAAAAATTAAGAACAAAAAGAAACTCACCCAGGAAGGAGCAAAGCAGTGTTTGCATCTTTGTTCATAAGTCCAGAGGAATTTGTGGGCTGCTGAGCTGGGGCAGAGTTGGAGGCACAGTGCAGTGCATTGGCTCTTTACAGGAATGGCAGACAGCCCTGCATGGGGGAAGCATCACAGCGAGTGGAATGCAAGCAACATAATTACCTCCATGTGTCAGCTCAAGAACCAAGTTTCCTCTGCCTTTTGTGTCACTACTTGTCACTTACTGGTCCCTGTCTAGAGATAATAGCAGACCGGGGCCCTCCTTTAGTGCCCCTTTTTTTGCAAGAAAAGAAAGTCCGGATTCTGAAAAAATGAGCATGAATGTAATACCAGCCACTTATCCGTGTGCAGAGGGAAGGAGAGCAAGAAAATATACTGTGCAGAACATTCACCACATGGCAGCATCCCAGACCTGCTCCTCCCAGCTATCTGCTGGGATTAGCCAAGGAGAGCAATTACTGGCTAGCCTGAGCTCCTGCAGAGTAGGAGGTGTACAGTATGTCCACATCTTATATACAGGTTTATTCAACTCCTTTTTTAATGAAAAATCTTTGCTCAAAATATTTATCAAATAAATAACTCAGTAGTGTGAAAAGCTTAGAGCCCCCTTACATTTGCACCTTATTCACCTTTACACAATGTATAAAGCACTGTGGAATAAGTTGGAACCATATAAATACAGACTGTTATTATGATAATACTGGAGGTGATAGTCATTCTTGATACTTCTGTTTTATTAGTATCGTCAATGCTTGTAATGGTTGCCATAGACACAAAGATATATTTCCGATCAAAAAAGATTTACAATATTTTCTGCTGTAGTTGGATGTTCTTCTGATTAGGGCATTGTAACACTCCTGGTGAGGGTATGACTTCCCAGCAAATATTGTTTTATATGTAGATAACTGTAATCAAACATTGGGTTTCCAAATGGGAAATTTATTGGTTGATTAAAAAAATATGTGTATATGGATATATCAAAATAATGGTCATTGTGTGGCTACTGTCCTGAACCCATATTCCCTGGTCCTTATGCTGCCAGTCCTGAACATAAAGTTCCTGTTCCATGTGTGGCCAGTCCCTGAACCAGTGGTCCCTGATCCTAGTGGGGCCAGTGCCTGAACCTAGTCCCCCTATTCTTGTGCGGCCAGTCCCTGAAGCAGTATCAGAAATCTGTGTGTTGGAACGTGTGCCTATCCGAGTCTCCGAATCAGCCCCATCTGAGTCTCCGTGTCAATAACCGTTCTACTCATGGTTCCTAAACCTAGCAGTCTGAACGAAGCCAAAGTCTATGTTTGTAACCGTTCTGCAGAGAATCCTGAACCTAATAGTCTGAACGGAGCCTGTGTCCTTTCCGTGTTTGTGTAAGTGATTCCTGGTGGATACCTGCAGCTGAAGCCTGTCTTCACTATCAGGAGCACCAGTGAACTTCAGGTAGCCTCTTAATTATGCCCCTCCTTTGTAAGCCCGACCCCCTGGCATAGTGGGTCCACGAACCACATGTACCACCTGCTTGTGTAACTATTTGCTTTGGCCATGGGCCCCACTGATCCCCAGTCCTCTGTGCTCTTGGAGCTGTGTAGGTAGTTGAGTTACCAGCGTGAGAGCCAGGAAAAAAGTGTTTTATCTGTAGACATTAGTTGCCCATTTGGAAGCCCTGACATCAGCTGTGCAAGCCAAGTTGCAGTATCACGGCTATTCTACAGGAAAATAATGCTTCTAGTGTGGAACCCATTCTGTCTGATCTGCCACGGTACTATAGAGATTCAAATCAGTACTGTTGGTTCCTAGAGCAGTGCATGCAGGACTCTGAAGTTTTGAGCCATCCGTTTTCTTCCAACCAGGTCAAGGTGGGATTCCTAATGTTCTACCTAGCAGGTGATACCCTTGTATGGCTCTACGCCCTATGAAAGAGAGAGGATCCTGTCACCTCGTACTTCCAGGGCTTCCTGATGGCCTTCCAAAAGGTCTTCTATGAGCCGAATCTGGAACATCTTCCCTTTCCAGCTTCCTAGAGCAGACCAGACAGGTGGCACTTGTGAGGAAACCGTCACATCTGGCTCTGTCAGTTCCAAAACCACCCATTCCTCAGCCTGTTGAAGCAACTACTTGCCCAGAAACCATGGTGGTTGACCATGTTTGGCTGGCTGAGCAGAAGCCAGAACTCAGTATGGAGAAGGGATCGCGGTATCGCTATGGTTGTGTGGAAGGTCTTTGTCCTCAGAAGTGTAAAAAACTCCAAAGATTTGGGCCAGTAGGAGAGGCTGTAGTATTCTTTCTCTACCAATGACTGTGTCTGTATCTTTGGCAAGTTGAGGCTTCGGTTCGGTGCGAACGTTCGTGCTGCAAGCCGTGAAGAGTCTGTATTAGATTCCTGTCCGACAGCTCCAGAATCTGGTAAGGGTGTTCTCAGGTGAAGGATGAGTCATATAAAAAAAAACAGTCAAGTGATTTTCAAGCAACTAGAGCACTCAGTGTGTGCTGTCATCTCCGAAGGAAGGGAGCTGGAGGCAATGTCCCCACACAGTCCAGACGATTATTCCAATGATCTGCCACCAGGAACCTCCCCGCCTCGTGGACATGTCGTCTTGGAGACAACACTGAAGATGGACCTGCAGAAGGTATCTTCAGTTTTTAGGTGATTGATTGAAGAGAACGTCAAAGCGATGGCATCTTTAAGTCTTTGAAGTCCATTAACCAGGCGGCGGAAATCCAGTTGGTCCTTGACTCCTCTGGGATGGTAGCTGATTTCAACGAATGGAGAGAGACTTTCCAATGCCAAGTTCTTGGTGCCACGTCTGCTTCGTTCTATGCTGAGGATGGCTTGATGGAGAGAATTATCCTAGGCATGAAGATGGTGAGAGATGTCACTTTTCTTCTAGTGGACAAGAGAAGTCATGATCCTGAAGAGAAGTTGTGGGAGTCCGTGAAAAGGTGTCGGTCTCCAACTTCTCTGCAGAGAGTCCTTGCGGGATTGAAGAATAGGGAGTGTAAGGGTGGGTACTGTAATGCTATCACAGGTGCCCCTACATGGTTCCCTGTTATGATCCTTAGTGGTTGAGGATCACAAATTACTCCAGCTAAGTAACAAACATAGGACAAGCTCTAGGGAGGTGGCAAACTGGACTGACCGCAAATCTGAACCTATCCAAACACACTAGAAGTAGCCGGTGAACGTGCCTAAAAATCCTAGACGTCTCGAGCCAGCCTGAGGAACTAACTACCCCTAGAGAGAAAGAAAGACCTCTCTTGCCTCCAGAGAAATAATCCCCAAAGATATAGAAGCCCCCAACAAATAATAACGGTGAGGTAAGAGGTAGGCACATACACAGGGGTGAAAGCAGATTCAGCAAATGAGGCCCACTAATACTAGATAGCAGAAAATAGAAAAGGGAATCTATGCGGTCAGTAAAAAACCCTTACAAAATATCCACTCTGAGATTTCAAGAACCCCCACACCAACTAACGGTGTGGGGGGAGAAACTCAGTCCCCTAGAGCAACCAGCAAGCGAGGAAATCACATTTTAGCGAGCTGGACTAAAAACATAATGAACGCTAATAATCAAAAAATGATCAAACAAAAACTTAGCTTGTCTTGGAGAGACTGGGAGCAAGGTAGACACAAGGAATCTGAAGAGCACTGAATACATTGATAGCAGGCAAGGAACTGAGTATCCAGGTGAGCTAAATAGGAAACCAACCAAGGATAACGAACCAGCTGATGCTGCAACCTGCAGAAAGACAACACTACACAGTACCGCTTGTGACCACTAGAGGGAGCCCAAAAATAGAGTTCACAACAGTACCCCCCCCTTGAGGAGGGGTCACCGAACCCTCATCAAGACCCCCAGGGCGATCAGGATGAGCCGCGTGGAAGGCACGAACCAAATCGGCCGCATGAACATCAGAGGCGACAACCCAGGAATTATCCTCCTGACCATAGCCCTTCCACTTAACCAAATACTGAAGCCTCCGTCTAGAGATACGAGAATCCAAAATCTTCTCCACCACGTACTCCAATTCGCCCTCGACCAGCACCGGAGCAGGAGGCTCAACAGAAGGAACCACAGGTACCACATACCTCCGCAACAAAGACCTATGGAACACATTATGAATGGCAAACGATGCTGGGAGATCCAAACGAAAAGACACCGGGTTAAGGATTTCCAAGATCTTATAAGGACCGATGAAGCGAGGCTTGAATTTAGGAGAGGAGACCTTCATAGGAACATACCGAGAAGACAGCCACACCAAATCCCCAACACGAAGTCGGGGACCCACACCACGGCGGCGGTTGGCAAAGCGCTGAGCCTTCTCCTGTGACAACCTCAAATTGTCCACCACATGGTTCCAAATCTGCTGCAACCTATCCACCACAGAATCCACCCCAGGACAGTCAGAAGGCTCAACCTGACCCGAGGAAAAACGAGGATGGAAACCAGAATTGCAGAGAAAAGGCGAAACCAAAGTAGCAGAACTAGCCCGATTATTAAAGGCAAACTCGGTCAAAGGCAAAAAAGTCACCCAATCATCCTGATCAGCAGAAACAAAACATCTCAAATAAGTTTCCAACGTCTGATTAGTTCGCCCGGTTTGGCCATTAGTCTGAGGATGGAAGGCCGACGAAAAAGACAAATCAATGCCCATCTTAGCACAAAAAGTCCGCCAAAACCTGGACACAAACTGGGATCCTCTATCAGACACAATATTTTCAGGAATGCCGTGCAAGCGAACCACATTCTGAAAAAATAGAGGAACCAAATCGGAGGAAGAAGGCAATTTAGGCAAGGGCACCAAATGGACCATCTTGGAAAAACGATCACACACCACCCAGATGACAGACATTTTCTGAGATACTGGAAGATCCGAAATATAATCCATGGAAATGTGCGTCCAAGACCTTTTCGGAACTGGCAAAGGCAAAAGCAAACCGCTGGCACGAGAACAGCAAGGCTTAGCCCGAGCACAAATCCCACAAGACTGCACAAAGGAACGCACATCCCGCGACAAGGAAGGCCACCAGAAGGACCTAGCCACCAAATCTCTGGTACCAAAAATTCCAGGATGACCCGCCAACACCGAAGAATGAACCTCGGAAATAACTCTGCTGGTCCATCTATCCGGGACAAACAGTCTCTCTGGTGGACAACGGTCAGGTCTATCCGCCTGAAATTTCTGCAGCACTCGTCGCAAATCTGGGGAAATGGCAGACAAAATCACTCCCTCTCTGAGAATACCAGCCGGCTCAGAAACTCCCGGAGAGTCAGGCACAAAACTCCTAGAAAGTGCATCAGCTTTCACGTTCTTCGAACCAGGCAGGTATGAGACCATGAAGTTGAAACGGGAGAAAAACAACGACCAACGAGCCTGTCTAGGATTCAGGCGCTTGGCAGATTCAAGGTAAATCAGATTTTTGTGATCAGTCAAGACCACCACACGATGTTTAGCTCCTTCGAGCCAATGTCGCCACTCCTCAAATGCCCACTTCATAGCCAACAACTCCCGATTACCAACATCATAATTCCGCTCGGCAGGCGAAAACTTTCTTGAAAAGAAAGCACATGGCTTCATCACAGAGCCATCAGAGCTTCTCTGCGACAAAACAGCCCCTGCTCCAATCTCAGAAGCATCAACCTCGACCTGGAAGGGGAGAGAGACATCTGGCTGACATAAGACTGGAGCTGAAGAAAACCGGTGCTTCAGCTCCCGAAAGGCCTCCACGGCCGCAGGAGACCAATTAGTCACATCAGAACCCTTCTTGGTCAAATCCGTCAAAGGTTTAACCACGCTAGAAAAATTAGCGATGAAACGACGGTAAAAATTAGCAAAACCCAAGAACTTCTGAAGACTCTTAACAGACGTGGGCTGAGTCCAGTCATGAATAGCCTGGACCTTGACTGGGTCCATCTCCACAGTAGAAGGAGAAAAAATAAAACCCAAAAAGGAGACCTTCTGTACTCCGAAGAGGCATTTTGAGCCCTTCACAAATAAAGCATTAGTACGCAGGACCTGAAACACCATCCTGACCTGCTTCACATGGGACTCCCAATCATCAGAAAAGACCAAAATGTCATCCAGATAAACAATCAAAAATGTATCCAGATATTCTCGGAAGATGTCATGCATGAAGGACTGAAACACAGAAGGAGCATTAGAGAGTCCAAAAGGCATCACTAAGTACTCAAAATGGCCTTCGGGCGTATTAAATGCTGTTTTCCATTCATCTCCCTGCTTAATGCGCACAAGGTTATACGCACCACGGAGATCTATCTTGGTGAACCAACTGGCACCCTTAATCCGAGCAAACAAATCAGACAATAGTGGCAAAGGATACTGAAATTTGACAGTAATTTTATTCAGAAGACGATAATCTATACAAGGTCTCAAAGAACCGTCCTTCTTGGCCATAAAAAAAAATCCTGCACCAAGAGGGGAAGAGGATGGGCGAATATGTCCCTTCTCCAAAGACTCCTTTATATAACTCCGCATCGCGGCATGCTCTGGTATAGACAAATTAAAAAGTCGTCCCTTAGGGAATTTACTACCAGGAATTACATTTATAGCACAGTCACAATCCCTATGAGGGGGCAGGGCACTGGACCTGGGCTCATCAAATACATCCTGGTAGTCAGACAAAAACTCAGGGACCTCAGAAGGAGTGGAAGAAGCAATAGACACCAACGGAGTATCGCCATGAATTCCCTGACAACCCCAACTTGACACAGACATAGCTTTCCAATCTAAAACTGGATTATGAGCTTGCAGCCATGGCAGACCCAAAACGACAACATCATGCAAATTATGCAGAACAAGAAAGCGAATCACCTCCTGATGTACGGGAGTCATGCACATGGTCATTTGCGTCCAATACTGAGGCTTATTCTCAGCCAATGGCGTAGCATCAATTCCCCTCAGAGGAATAGGAAATTCCAAAGGCTCCAGGACAAAACCACAGCGCCTGGCAAACGACAAATCCATCAGATTCGGGGCAGCACCCGAATCCACAAAAGCCATAACCGGGTAGGACGACAAAGAACAAATCAAAGTAACAGACAAAATAAATTTAGGCTGTATAGAACCAATGGTGACAGGTTTAGCGATTTTATTTAAGCGTTTAGAGCATGCTGAGATAACATGAGTAGAATCACCACAGTAAAAGCACAACCCATTTTGACGTCTATGACTTTGTCGCTCAATTCTGGTCAGAGTTCGGTCACATTGCATAGACTCAGGTCTCTGTCCAGAAAATACCGCCAAAGGATGAGCAGATTTGCGCTCCCGCAAACGCCGATCAACCTGAATGGCTAAAGCCATAGAATCACTCAGACTTGTAGGGGTGGGAAACCCCACCATAACATTCTTAACGGCCTCAGAAAGACCTTCTCTGAAATTTGCAGCCAGAGCACACTCATTCCATTGAGTAAGCACCGACCATTTCCAAAATTTTTTACAATACAGCTCTGCTTCATCCTGACCTTGAGAGATAGCCAGCAACGCTTTTTCTGCCTGATTCTCAAGATTAGGCTCCTCATAAAGCAGTCCAAGAGCCAGAAAAAAATGCATCTACATTAAGCAATGCAGGATCTCCTGGCGCCAGAGAGAAAGCCCAATCTTGAGGGTCGCCACGCAACAAGGAGATAACAATTTTAACTTGCTGAGCGGAATCACCAGAGGAACGAGGTCTCAGAGATAGAAACAACTTACAATTATTCTTAAAATTTAGAAACCTAGATCTATCTCCAGAAAACAACTCAGGAATGGGTATCTTAGGTTCTGACATAGGGCTACGAATAACAAAATCCTGAATACTTTGCACCCGTGCAGTAAGATGATCCACACTAGAAGTCAGAGTCTGAACATTCATGTCTGCAGCTGAGCTCAAAACCACCCAGAGTTCAAGGGGATGAAAGAAGCTAAACAGACTGCAGCAAAGGAAAAGCGGGAGGAAAAAAAAAAATGTACTCAGGTCTTCTTTTTATCCCACTTCTGCGATGCATTAAACACTTTTTGGCCTGCTATACTGTTATGATCCTTAGTGGTTGAGGATCACAAATTACTCCAGCTAAGTAACAAACATAGGACAAGCTCTAGGGAGGTGGCAAACTGGACTGACCGCAAATCTGAACCTATCCAAACACACTAGAAGTAGCCGGTGAACGTGCCTAAAAATCTTAGGCGTCTCGAGCCAGCCTGAGGAACTAACTACCCCTAGAGAGAAAGAAAGACCTCTCTTGCCTCCAGAGAAATAATCCCCAAAGATATAGAAGCCCCCAACAAATAATAACGGTGAGGTAAGAGGTAGGCACATACACAGGGGTGAAAGCAGATTCAGCAAATGAGGCCCACTAATACTAGATAGCAGAAAATAGAAAAGGGAATCTATGCGGTCAGTAAAAAACCCTTACAAAATATCCACTCTGAGATTTCAAGAACCCCCACACCAACTAACGGTGTGGGGGGAGAAACTCAGTCCCCTAGAGCAACCAGCAAGCGAGGAAATCACATTTTAGCGAGCTGGACTAAAAACATAATGAACGCTGATAATCAAAAAATGATCAAACAAAAACTTAGCTTGTCTTGGAGAGACTGGGAGCAAGGTAGACACAAGGAATCTGAAGAGCACTGAATACATTGATAGCAGGCAAGGAACTGAGTATCCAGGTGAGCTAAAAAAGAAACCAACCAAGGATAACGAACCAGCTGATGCTGCAACCTGCAGAAAGACAACACTACACAGTACCGCTTGTGACAACTAGAGGGAGCCCAAAAATAGAGTTCACAACAGTTCCCCTTCCCTGTCCATGCAGGGATGCCAGAATACTCACCGCCACGGCTGAGCGGCATGGCACAGAGCATGCTCCCTGTCTCCTAGTGTTATGCACGCCGCATTTCCCGGTAGAACGCGCACATAGCAAAATGCCCCCTGCCAATTTAGTTTAAAAGGCACCCTCCCCAATAGGAAGGTGCCGAAGCAACATTAAATCATTAAGTAGTGTGGAAGTCTACTGGTGCGTTATGAGGTCTCCTGACCCTGGTGTGGCCAATGTCCTGGACCTGAACCCCTCATCCTGGTGTGGCCAGTGTCCTGAATCCGTATTCCCTGGTCCTTGTGCTGCCAGTCCTAAACCCGAAGTCCCTGATCCTTGTGTGGCCTGTCCTGAACCCATAGTTCCTGGTCCTAGTGCGGTCTGCGTCTGAACCTCGTCCCCCGGTCCATATGCAGACAATCCCTGAATCTGTTTCCTAGACTCCTGTTTCTGAACATGTGCCTATCCGAGTATTTTGTGTATCCTGATTGTCTTAACAGTCTCCGTGTCAGTAATTGTTCTACCCGTGTATCCTCAACCTAGTAATCTGAATGGAGTCCAACTCTATGTCTCCGTCAGTTACCGTTCTGCAGAGAATTCTAAATACCCAGTAGTCTGAAAGGAGCCTGAGTCCTATCCGTGTCTGTGTACCTAACCCTTAGGGTCAGCAGCTGCAGTAAAGGCGGCTGCCTAGAAGTGGTACTGGGAGGCTACCAGCAATTCAAGCCTGACCTGCCATCAGGAGCTCCAGTAAACACCAGGTAGCCGCTTAGCTATGCCCCTCCTAAGTATGCATAGCACTGTGGGCCCATGAACTATGTGCACCATCTGCATGCGTAATACATAATCAAAGATGTCACTATGTAATATTGGGATGGCATTATGAATAACAAGAGAGGACACTAAGCAATAAAGCACAGCACCATACATTACTAGAGAGGATACTAAGGGATGGCACTATACATAACTTGAGCTTGGAACACGTCTATACTCTGGTAAATTCATACTATTATTTCCATCTTTGCACTTCTCTATTGCACTTGCACTTTACTGCAGGTATAACTATGGCCATATAGCCAGTATTTATCTGGTACCAACTATGGACCAGATAGCCTCCAGACAAACAACAATCTATAGTCTTTCCATTGCATTTGCACTTTATTATCAATTATAATGATTGGTGTTTAGTCTTTGAGTGTTATATGTATTTCATTATTATTATTTATTTATATAGCACCATTAATTTCATGGTGCTGTACATGAGAAAGGGATTACGTACAGAGTTATAGATATCGTTTACAGTAAACAAATTTACAATGACAGACTGGTACAGAGGGGAGAGGACCCTGTCCTTGTGGACTTACATTCTATGGGATAATGGGGAAGAGACAGAAGGTCGGGGTGCGGCAGCTCTGGTGGTGGTGAGGCCGCAGCTCTGCTGGTGGTGAGGCGGCAGCTCTGGTGGTGGTGAGGCAGCAGCTGTGGTGGTGGTGAGACAGCAGCTCGGGTGGTGGTGAGGCGGCAGGATGGTTATTGCAGGCTGTAGGGTTTCCTGAAGAGATGGGTTTTCAGGTTCTGTCTGAAGGATCAGAGGGTGGCGGATAATCGGACGTGTTGAGGCATGGAATTCCAGAGGATGGGGGATATTCAGGAGAAATCTTGGAGGCGGTCATGTGAGGAACGAATAAGTGTGGAGGAAAGTAGGAGGTCTTGGGAGGATTGAAGACTACGTGAGGAAATATATTGGGAGATTAGTTCAGAGATATAGGGAGGGGACAGGTTGTGGATGGCTTTGTAGGTCAGTGTTAGTAGTTTGAACTGGATTCGTTGGGGAATTGGGAGCCAGTGGACAAATTTGCAGAGGGGAGAAACGGGAGTAGCGAGGAGAGAGGTGGATTAGCCGGGCAGCAGAGTTGAGGACAGACTGAAGTGGTGCAAGAGAGTTAGCGGGGAGGCCACAGAGGAGGGTGTTGCAGTAATCGAGGCGGGAGATGATGAGGGCATGCATAAGAGTTTTAGTAGATTGTGGGCTGAGGAAGGGATGGATTCCTGCAATATTTTTTGAGTTGGAGGTGGCAAGAGTTTGGATGTGCAGTTTGAAGGACAGGGCAGAGTCGAGAGTTACCCCGAGGCAGCGGATTTCAGGTGCGGGAGAGAGCGTGATGCCGTTTACCATAATAGACCAGGTAGGGGGGATACACGGGATGTAGGAAAGATGATGAGTTCGGTTTTGTCTACATTGGGTCTTAGGAAGCGAGAGGTGAAGAAGAAGGATATGGCTGATAGACACTCCAGAATTCTTGACTGCAGAGAGGTGACATCTGGGCCAGAGAGGTAGATCTGAGTGTCGTCCGCATACAGGTGGTACTGGAAGCCATGGGACTTTGAGTTGTCCAAGCCAAGGGTATAGATAGAGAAGAGTAGGGGCCCTAGGACAGAGCCTTGAGGGACTCCAACAGAGAGAGGGCGGGATGGGATGAGGAGGTAGTGTGGGAGTGGGAAACACTAAATGTATGGTCGGTCGGAAAGGTATGAGGCAATCCAGGACAAGGCAAGGTCATTGATGCCAAGTGAAGAAAGAATCTGTAGCAGTAGGCAGTGGTCGACTGTGTCAAAGGCAGAGGACAGGTCAAGAAGGAGGATGGAGAACTGTCTGTTAGTTTTGGCTGTGAGTTCTGAGAGAGTCTTTGCCCTGATACACTAATGATTCAGACAGGAACTATCCTGCCTTGCATCTGGGTCCTCATTCCATGAACACTGCTCAATATCTTGTTCTGGTGTGCGGGCTAAGTGATCCCAATCCGAGTTAGGTCATCTTGGTTGACATGGACAACTGATTCCAGGTTGTTGTACCCCGCTGCTGTAAAGTTATCTTTATATCTGTCCATATTAATAGCTTGCAGCCAATCCACCTCAGAGACCACCTGGGACTATTCAGGTGAGCTGGGGTCCAGAAGAGCTGTGCTTGTTCTTGAACATTCCAGTCCGTACCTTTTTAAACTATTTGGGTTTCGGATGAGTTTGTCAAGCATGCTATCAGTCCAAATTTGGGCCGGTTGCTGCGTTCCTACTTCCAGCAGTCCAGCATGAGCTGATGGAGGGGAATGGGGCAATCCATGGGAGGAGGGAGGCGATATCCTTCTTCTATGGCTTTGATGACATCTTGATTTGACATATCCCAGTAAGGTCTCTCTCCATAAGACATGACCTTCCACGTGATAATTCCATAACTCCACACGTCGCTAGAAGATGTAAATTCCCTATAGGCAATGGCTTCAGGTGCTGTCCATCGGATTGGGATCTTGCCTCCCCTGGTGGTATAGGGGCTTCTGAATCATCCTCCAAAACACAGGACATTCCGAAGTCCGAGACCTTACACACTAGGTTGCTATTGACATGGATGTTGCGAGCAGCCACGTCCCTGTGTACATAGCTCATATCTGAGAGATACTTCATGCCAGATCCAATACCATGGAGAATTCCTACCAGCTGGATCACTGTCAACCTGCCATCATTCTTCCGAAGGAAGGCATCCAAAGAGCCATTCTGTTATGATCATGACCGGTTTGCATTTGGTGATGACACCTTTCAGATAAATGATGTTTGGATGATCAAACTGGCCCATTATACTGGCCTCGCTGAGGAAGTCTCGTCTTTGCTTGTCTGTGTACCCAGCTTTCATTGTTTTTCAATTTTATCCTGTACAACATTGATTTGATCTATTAGATTGGTATACAGCTGAGTACTATCACAGGGTTATACATACCCATTATCACATAGAATGTAAGTCCGCAAGGACAGGGTCTTCTCCGCTCTGTACAAGTCTGTCATTGTAAATTTGTTTACTGTAAACAATATCTATAACTCTGTACATAACCCCTTTCTCATGTACAGCACCATGGAATTAATGGTCCTATATAAATAAATAATAATAATAATACCTTTAGCTCTTTGTCAGTCTGGGAAAAATATGTGCGTTTGATTGTTTACCCCTTTTGTTAGAACGTGTCCCATTCCCATGTATTGGTTCAGCCTGTGCTTTTATGATTATTAATTACTGTTTAAATAACATTTTTAATTTTGTAATACTTTCTTCATATGGTCTTTTTTTTGCACCAATGCTCTACATGATCCCCGCCATACATATTAGATGGTCGACTTGTCCTGCTGAATTCGGTGGGTTTGTCCATCATTACACCACTGTGTTTGTGAGCCTTAAATTGGAAATATTTTTATCTGAGGTCATTGTGACTTGAAGCGCTGTATTTTTAAATTTGAATGAACTTTTACGATCTGCAGCTAAATTATGTACTGATGAATAAAGCTGCAAAACTGAAACCACCAGCATCACATATAAGATAATAAAGTGAAAATAAATTATACAGAGGAACCTAAATTGCTTCTGAGAATGATTAGCACCATTAGCTGAAGCATCTAAAAGCACAGAAAATTGAGTTACATGTTAAGTGGGGATGTTTTTTTAATAGGAAACTCAAAGGTTGAACTGAGCAACAGTAATTGCTGGAAAATTAATGTGGACAATATCTTTTGGGTTTGTTTTTAAATAACATTTCTAGGATATAACATTTATGGAAAAGAAATCCTGGAAAATAAGATACAATTTAAAAAAAAAACACTCAAGTAAGTGTGTATACCAACTGTAACAATACCCTCAGTAACACTGTGAAGACAGATATTTAAGATTTTCACTATTTTATAGTAATTGCTAATAATTATTTTAATAATAAAACCGTTAAAATATATAAAGATTGTTTGCTGCCAACTCAACTTTCGTCCAGTGGTGGATATAAAAATAACGTAGAATCTAATGCTTAATGCAGCTTAGATTGTAAATTGATTGTATAGCGGAATATAGTTTTTCCTGGCCAATTCTTCTTAAATTAAAGGGAATATGTCCAGATGATTTTACTACTGAATCTAATGTTATGGCCATGTGCGTCCTAGATTGCTACAAAACAGGTATCCGTTTTATTACTATACTGAGTTATCAGGGCTGAGAAATCAGTCTTTGAAGTCACATACATGCAAATTAGCCTGGAAGTGCACTTTATTTATTTAACCCCTTCACGTCATGCGCCGTACTATTACTGAGCATGTCGTGTCTCCCCCTTTGATGTGGGCTCCGGCGGTGAGCCCATATCAAAGTCGTGACATGTCAGCTGTTTTGTACAGCTGACATGTGCGTGCAATAGCGGCGGGTGAACAAACAAAGGTGGAGGGCACCGTCCACGAAAAATAGCAAAGTTTAAAAAAGGGGGTCAACCCAAGCTTGATTGAAACAAAATGTAACCAACCAAAGAAAAGAAAAGCTTCAAGCTATATAGCAGGGACCACCACTGATTGTGATACAAAATTTTTATTTGTCAACCAAAAACAGAAAACACCACACAATTAAAATCACTTAAAACCTCAAATATGTCATGTGTTCCACAAAGGGAATCACCCCCCCTGGACATGGTAGGTAGGAAAGAGAAAATGCACATATAATACGCACACTATACAGGGTATATAGTAATAAATATAACTATTACACTAATATGCCTATCCCATAGAAAAAATCATGTAATAATATGAAAACATGGCACAGCTCGCTGCATGATACCCAGAAATAGATGTATACAGGTGTTCACCTAAACAATACAGGCAAGTTAGACAGTGTGCACAATAAAGGATGAGAATAGATGATATATAATACAATGAAGTGTGGCCAGCACTCCAGATGAAAACATGCACTTGTATCATACAAAAAAACTGGTCACAAATGGACTACGTACTTGCACATCATACATCTAACAGACCTGAATATAATAATATAGAACGGTCCATGAAGGAAAAGCTGCCCAGACCTGTGCCACATGTGGTGGGCTTAGGTAGAAAACCAACACCGCTAATAATGGAAGGGTGGCCCTGCTATGAGAACATGACCATTACCACCATAACCCAGAGGTCCAGGGGGCAGGAGGCCTGCCGCTATTAACTTGTTAAATGCCGCTGTCAAACGCAAGGCGGGCGGCCGAAACGACCTCATCGCCGACCCCCGGCACATGATCGGGGGTCGGCGATGCATCAGGATGGTAACCATAGAGGTCCTTGAGACCTCTATGGTTACTAATGCCGGGCTTGCTGTGAGCTCCCCCCTGTGGTCGGTGCTCACAGCACACCTGCATTTCTGCTACATAGCAGCAAACATCAGATCGCTGCTATGTAGCAGAGCCGATCGAGTGGTGCCAGCTTCTAGCCTCCCATGGAGGCTATTGAAGCATGGCAAAAGTAAAAAAAAAATGTTTTTAAAAATATGAAAAAAATAAAAAAATATGAAAGTTTAAATCACCCCCCTTTCGCCCCATCCAAAATAAAACAATAAAAAAAATCAAATCTACACATATTTGGTATCGCCGCATTCAGAATCGCCCGATCTATCAAAAAAAAAGCATTAACCTGATTGCTAAACAGCATAGCGAGAAAAAAATTAGAAACGCCAGAATTACTTTTCTTGGTCGCCGCGACATTGCATTAAAATGCAATAACGGGCGATCAAAAGAACGTATCTGCACAAATGTGGTATCATTGAAACATCAGCTCGGCACGCAAAAAATAAGCCCTCAATCGACCCCAGATCACGACAAATGGAGACGCTACGGGTATCAGAAAATGGCGCTTTTTTTTTTTTTTGCAAAGTTTTGAATTTTTTTTCACCACTTAGATAAAAAATAACCTAGACATGTTTGGTGTCTATGAACTCGTAATGACCTGGAGAATCATAATGGCAGGTCAGTTTTAGCATTTAGTGAACCTAGCAAAAAAGCCAAACAAAAAACTAGTGTGGGATTGCACTTTTTTTGCAATTTCACCACACTTGGAATTTTTTTCCCATTTCCTAGTACAAGACATGGTAAAACCAATGATGACTTGCAAAAGTACAACTCGTCCAGCAAAAAACAAGCCCTCATATGGCCATATTAATGGAAAAATAAAAAAGTTATGGCTCTGGGAAGGAGGGGAGCGAAAAATGAAAACACAAAAATGAAAAAGGGCCGCGGCATGAAGGGGTTAATCGTATGAACATACATTTAAACATCACATAAGAATACATAAATGATAAACAGTGACTGAAAAGAACAAAGGAACAGAAATCAGAGTCGGATATCGAGATTTTCTATGTATGCAATAACATTGTCATTTCCAGTATAGAAATCATTCTTGTCACCAGTATAAGATCTGAGGGGACATTCCTCGACAATGTGCTGAATTGCAAGTGCACTGAGGGTGTGTTAATGAACTCAAGAGTGTTTGGACACACCACAATACACTTGTAGGCTGATTCATATAAGGCTTAAAAACTTCATTTCTCAGCGGTGGCACATCAAAAAACAAAACGAGTGTTGGTTCTTTATTGTGGGTGGTACTAGGACCTATACAGCGTTTCCACTTCTTTCAGTACTAAAATCATCCAGGCAGGTTCCCTAAGAAATGTGATATTACACATTCGGTACATGAGTATACCTACAACATACAAAATTTATCGCTCAGCTTCTAACAGCTATAGAAATTATTGCAATCTTGACCGCAATACACAAATTTTTGTAATATGAGCTGACAATCGAATGTGTATGGGGATCCTACCGACTCTGCGCCAACGGATGATGTAGTGGAACAGAAATGTCCTACGCTGTGAACCCAAATTCTCTATCCTTTTGTTTTTCTTATTCTTGCTCCTTTACAGGAGTTTTTTCTTACAGGTAGTGTTGAGCGATACCTTCCGATATTTGAAAGTATCGGTATCGGATTGCATCGGCCGATATCCGAAAAATATCGGATATCGCCGATACCGATACCCGATACCAATACAAGTCAATGGGACACAAATATCGGAAGTGATCCTGGATGGTTCCCAGGGTCTGAAGGAGAGGAAACTCTACTTCAGGCCCTGGGATCCATATTCATGTGTAAAATAAAGAACAAAAATAAAAAATAGGGATATACTCACCCTCGGACGGGCCCTGGTTGTAACCGCTGCAACCGGCAGCTTCCGTTCCTAAGAATGAGCGAGAAGGACCTTCGATGACGTCGCGGTCACGTGAGCGGTCACGTGAGCGGTTACGTGACCAATCACAAGACCGCGACGTCATCGCAGGTCCTTCACTCGCTCATTCTTAGGAAAGGAGGCTGCCGGTTGCAGTGGTTACAACCAGGGCGCGTCCGAGGGTGAGTATATCCCTATTTTTTATTTTTATTCTTTATTTTACACATGAATATGCATCCCGATCCCGATTCCCGATATCGCAAAAATATCGGAACTCGGTATCGGAATTCCGATACCGCAAATATCGGCCGATACCCGATACTTGCGGTATCGGAATGCTCAACACTACTTACAGGCTCAGCTCTGCTATCCACATAGAAAAATATACTGGTAGATCGTTTGTGAAGTCATGAAAGTAAACTGTAAGCTGAATTATAGAGTATCCAGTTGTATTCTGGCATATAGTGAAGATATTGTATTACAGATCTGTGTTGCATACTGTGCATAAATTGCAGCTGTTTATCCAGAAAGCTTGCTCTTTCTCCAAGGTTGCCATATTCAGTACACAATCCTTACCATAGTGCACTTATTGATTTGAATGAGCACTGCATGCAAAGGATTCTGTACTAAACACAGGAGCCATGGAGACTGAGCTTTCTTAGTTTCCATGTTTCTTTTCAGTTGAAACAGCATGCAGGACAGACTACAGGAGATACGCGCTGCTCATTTCATAAGTGTCTATGGTGAAACCTGTTCCAAGGACCATAGGTGGATGCCACCTGACTCATATTAAGGTTCAAATTCCTTTCTAATAAACCCCTGGTTCAGTTTCCCTTCTCCATTAATATAGTATCTATGACTTGTAATATGGCTTTCAAGAAAGGTATACAGACCCTTCTTTAACTTGTTGGACCATCCCAACTTTGTGACCACTTTCTTCAATGAGACCAGATGTCTTCAGACAGATATTAAGTTCTACCAATCATATATTGTATATAAGATGGAATCCAGGTTAGGTACAGGACTGATGGCAAGCTATTCAACCCAAAATGCCTGAAGGCGGTTACGAAAGTGCATGAGACTGTGAATTATTATTTGCTGATGACTGTGCACTTAACGCTAGCACAGAACAGCAGATGCAGCATGAAATGGACTGTTTTTCGCAAGCTTGCGACAGTTTTGGTCTCGAGATCAACATTAGAAAAACCGAAGTCATGTATCAACCGGTTCCATGAAAACTGTACAAGGAGCCACGTATCACGGTGAAGGAGAAAAACCTCAGAGCAGTTGATAACTTCACCTACTTAGGCAGCACACTTTCCCGTCAAATAACCATACCATAGACGCTGAGGTTAATAACAGAATCGCCAAAGCCAGTGCCGCCTTCGGGAGACTGCGTAAGAACGTCTGGGAACTAAGGGGACTCAGCCTTACCACGAAGCTGAAGGTCTACTGCGCGGTGGTCTTCACCACACTTCTCTATGCTAGCGTGACCTGGACAATGTACAGCCGGCATGCTAAACAGCTTAATTATTTCCACATGAGTTGCCTCCGCAGACTCCTCCACATCAGGTGGCAAGACAATGTCCCAGACACGGCAATTCTGGAACAAACTGGGCTCTGCAGCGTTTACACTCTCCTGCTGAAAGTCCAAGCCAGGTGGGTGGACACGTGGTTAGAATGCCTGACAGCCAACTACCGAAACAACTGCTGTACGGAGAACTGTGCCAAGGAAAGTGAGCAGTTGGGGGGCAGAAGAAGCGAAATAAAGACTGCCTTAGGCTATGTGCACACTTTGCGGGGTCCTCTGCGGGTTCTCCCGCGGCGGATTTGATAAATCTGCAGGGCAAAACCGCTGCGGTTATCCCTGCAGATTTATCGCGGTTAGTTTTGCGGTTTCCGCTGCGGGTTTACTCCTATACTATTGATGCTGCATATGCAGCAATATGCAGCATCAATATGCAGCATCAGTAGTAATGTTAAAAATAATAAAAAATGGTTATACTCACCCTCTGACGTTGCGATCTCCTCGGCGCTGCACGCGGCCGTCCGGTTCCAAAGATGCTGTGCGAGAAGGACCTTCGTGACGTCCCGGTCATGTGACCGCGGCATCATCATGGTCATGTGACCGCGACTTCACCGCAGGTCCTGCTCGCACAGCAACCCTGATGATGAGACCGGACGGCCGCGTGCAACGCTGAGAGGTGAGTATATCATTATTTTTTATTTTTATTCTTTTTTTTTTACACTAATATGGTTCCCAGGGCCTGGAGGAGAGTCTCCTCTCCTCCACCCCGGCTACCATCTGCACATGATCTGCTTACTTCCCGCATCGTGGGCACAGCCCCATGCGGGAAGTTAGCAGATCAATGCATTCCTATGTGTGCAGAATCGCAGCGATTCTGCACAAAGAAGTGACATGCTGCGGAATGTAAACCGCTGTGTTTCTGCGTGGTTTTTCCTGCAGCATGTGCACAGCGGATTGCTGTTTCCATAGGGTTTACATGTAAATGTAAACGCTATGGAAACTGCTGCGGACCCGCAGCATCAAAATCGCTGGTAAAAAAATTGCGGTAAAACCCGCAAAGTGTGAACATGGCCTTAAGGTGTCTCTCAAAAACCTGGAAGTCAACACCAATGAATGGGAAGAGCTTGCCCCGGATCGTCCAGGTTGGCGGGGCAGGATCACCTCAGGAGCACGTGCAGCTGAAGATAGGAAAATCTTTGACACAAAAAGAAAGCGCTGTACGCAAGGCACAAGTAGAATCTGGTGTACTGACCACATCTGCTTCCTTATGTCAAGTATGTGGGTGAACCTTCAGGGCCCGGATTGGACTCATCAGCCACCTCCGGACCCATAACTACTAATTCCCTTCTAACCCTGAAGTCATGGTCATCTTCGAAAACGAAGGACGAACATCATACTGACCATCTTTGAAAGGACCAGTCTCTTACAAACATACAATTTTTGGATGGTTGTCTCAAAGTGGATTCACAATGAAGATAAATAATCAAACATGTCAGCTCATCTTGTTTAATTTATTTTCATATTGGGAAATTGGTGCACTGTAATCAAAATATGATAGATAAATGGGGTGTTTCATGAAGACGACTCCTGTGAAAAGTTATCGCCATGGCAAGTCTCATACGTTTATGCAGTATAACATACATATGTCCTTCAAATAAATGGCTCATTGTGAAATATACAAAAGGGCTGTGTCTGCAAAATGGGAGGCCACTTATTTTTTATTTTTTATTAAGAAATGGCATGATAGAGAGATGGGCATGTTGCCAGGGATGAATTCACTTGCTACATTATCTTGTGAGCTATGAAGAGACTCATGAATAAGGCTAGGGTCCTTTGGTCAAAGAAAGTAGGGGATTGTGTCTCTACTGCGTCCTTGTAGATACAGTGTCCTGTATGGGATGGTTGCCAGGCACTATTATCTACATAACTGCGGAGATTATAGCCAAGGTTCCGTGAAGGGTTACTGGTGGACAGGAAAAGGAGATTGAGTAGGCAACGACCTGTAGATTAGACAAAACCAGTGGAATAAGATCCAGAGTAGATTTAAGGACAGGAGCCCCTCAGACTAAAGCCCCCATCACACTAAGCGAGGTCGCTAGCGAGATCGCTGCTGAGTCACAAGTTTTGTGACGCAACAGCGACCTCAGTAGCGATCTCGCTATGTTTGACACGTAGCAGAGACCAGGCCCCTGCTGTGAGATCGCTGGTTGTGTCGGTATGGCCTGGACCTTTTTTTGATCGTTGAGGTCCCGCTGACATCGCTGAATCGGTGTGTGTGACACGGATTCAGCGATGTCTTCACTGGTAACCAGGGTAAACATCGGGTTACTAAGCGCAGGGCCGCGCTTAGTAACCCGATGTTTACCCTGGTTACCATCGTAAATGTAAAAAAAACCAAACACTACATACTTACATTCCGGTGTCCGTCAGGTCCCTTGCCGTCTGCTTCCCGCACTGACTGACTGCCGGCCGTAAAGTGAAAGCACAGCACAGCGGTGACGTCACCGCTCTGCTGTTAGGGCCGGCACTCACAGTCAGTGCAGGAAGCGGACGCCGGGGGACGCGAAGGTGAGTATGTAGTGTTTGTTTTTTTACATTTTACACTGGTAACCATGGTAAACATCGGGTTACTAAGCGCGGCCCTGCACTTAGCAACCCGATGTTTACCCTGGTTACCCGGGGACCTCGGCATCATTGGTCGCTGGAGAGCGGTCTGTGTGACAGCTCCCCAGCGACCACACAGCGACTAAACATCGACGCTGCAGCGATCGGCATCGTTGTCTGTATCGCTGCAGCGTCGCTAAGTGTGACGGGGCCTTTAGGCCTTAGACTGCACACCCGTCTTTATAAAGGATGTGTTAGAATAATATGCACACAATTCATTATGCGATCTTGTTAATGATTTTAGCATATTCTCAACCTGCCATGCACCATTCTCAGAAATATATGCCACTCGGGGCACAGAAAATTTCTGGCTTAATTGTTGCCACCTTTATGATGTAAATTCTGAATTTGTCGGGCACACCGGATTATGCTGCTTTCCACCCAGGCATTGCACACTTTTCAAGAAGCTGGTTGAGTTGGCCAGAACTGGTGTAAAAATGAAAAACGGCACAAAACCTTGAGTTGCTCAAAAATTTTGTAAAATTTTCAGAAGTTTTACACCAGAATTTGGGTGAAAACTACATCATGTATCGGGGCCTTAGTGTCTCTCACACATACCCAACCTTTAGGTTTATATGCCTTATAACATACATTGACAGAAGATTTCAGTCATTTAGTAAATCGGGGTTTGAAATAAAAAAACGATGATCACTATTGGCTGATTTATTTAAAATAATGTAGGCCCTTATTATTGGGATTATCAGGCCTGCTTTTACCTTAATATATTAATTTTTATAAGTGCTGGGTGACTCTCATTATGCAATCTGTATAGTATATGTTCAACCTGTGTATTGTATTTTAATTTCTTTGTAATGGATACAGTTATGTGTGTTTCCACAAGCTTACGGAGATCGAGATGTAAATTAAAATCCTGCAACGCAATAAAGGATCCTTTCTATCCTTCCTGAGCTCATGGCCACGTCACCCAGGAATGTGACAGACACATTTATTGTTATTTTCTTATATCATTAATAGCAGAAATATAAAACAGCCGATAATGAAGTCAAACATCGTGTGATGAAACAGTAGCCGCAGGACGGGGTCACATTGTAAACTGTGGTGCTGGGTTCTCAAGGGTAACAGACATGTCAAGCAGTGTGTACACGATTGTCACTTCCATGCAACACATTCTCACATGTTACGTGACATCCCCAGTAATGTGAGGCTACAGGAAAAGCCAGCAAATATTTCCACTGTACAGTATACAAAGTCAATCCTATCCTCTAAATGGAATCGAAATCCCAATCATATTTGCCATATTAACTTGCAAATAGACCTTAAAGTCATGTTCTTGTATGCATGTAACTGCTGTCTGACACAATTTTTTTTAATGGATACACTTTTATTGAACACCACATAACAGTTTATAGCAGAATAATTATTTTACATGTCGTCATACAGTACATGTACCTATATAAACCAATTGTTCATTCAGTGTAATTCAAATGACCACCATATAGTTATCCCCTTCCCAGCCCAGAACTAACATCCAACCTCCCACCCTCTCCCACAGTGTGCATTACAATAAAACCATATTCATAATCAAACAGGTGTTAGTTAGCTAATTAGTCAAGTACATCATCCTACTACTCAGACAGGAGATAAACATAATGTACAGGGTCAGCAAATTAAATAAGACGTCTCTAGCCAGCTCTTCCGAAACCACAGCTACGCACCTAATCCAGTCTCCACATAGTTTACCAAATATACCAACCGTACCAACCGCCCCCTCTTGATATAAACTTTTTTCCCCATTAAAATAGTAGAGATGAGAGCCTGGATCACTTTTTCTACACAGGGAGGTCTGGTTGCCAGCCAGTGTGTGGCTATGGATTTTCTAGTCTGTGTTACCAACGCCACTTCCCTGCGTCGCCGCTCCTCCGCTGCTCTGCCTGGGGTCCACCGCTCTCACCGCTCTGTCTTGAAGTCTGTTTCCGCCCGTCCTGCTCCTGGTCCTGTGAGCGCCGGTTCCTCTTCTGCTGCAGCGCGTCCCCGGCAATCCACTTCCGGGTCCGCGCGCGTCTGTGCTTCCCCCAGCACTTCCGGTGTCCAGGTCCTCGGCAGGTATACTGTCTTTGCGCAAGCGCTCTGGGTTTCCCCAGGGGCGCAGGCGCATCTTTCCGGTTACCACTTCCTTGGATCTTTAGGTCAGTCTCCTGTTAACCAATCCCGTTCCTGCCTCTACTATAAGAGGTAGGCTCTCCTGTTTTCTGGTGCCTGATTGTTTTAGCTTTGCTATTGCGTCCGGCCCCTTCCGTTTCCCTCCGCAGCGTGCTCTCGCCGTTTTCGTCTTCGCTCGCGCTTCCCGTCCGCTTCTTCCTTCTCCTTGGTTATCTACCTTGCTATTGCTGGTTATCCTGCTTTTGTTTCTTACTTATCCTTTTGTTTTGTTTGTTCCCTCAGCGTTACTCCGTTCCGGTCTTCCTGTCCTCCTGACTAGTCCACGGATACCTGAACCACCTTCCAGTATCCAGCCTCCTCCTTTATCCTTCCTCCTGGAGCCGTCCCTCCTGGTATCTTCACCGTGGGTAAGTGACCTCTGGGCTTGCTCCTTGCGGTCCCTGTATAGGGGTCGTGTTCCACCTTAGGTCCGCTCGCCCAGGGGTAGGTCTCCCCACGGTCCAGAGGGCCCACTCTAGTTTCTACTCTGATCGCTACAGTACAATCAGGCCATGGACCCCGCAGGTACCCCTTTTTCGGGCCAGAAGGAGTTAGCCCATCTGCGTGATAATCAGCAGCGCATAATGGCTTTTATGAAGTCTATGAAGTCACGCTTAACTTCTATACAGACTGCTGACCCTGTCAATGCCGCCCAATTGGCTAGTCTCCAACAGGAACTTACTCAGCAGCGGGATACCCAGGCCCGCATGCTGAGCTATATGGCTTCTATTGATGATCGCCTGTTTCATTTACAGTCCGCTCCTGCTGCAGCTGCTCAAGCATCCTCTCTAGACTCCAGTCCTTTGCCTACCTCTCATCCTCCTCCTCGCTTGGGCAAACCTCCCAGGTACGCCGGCAACCCTAAGCTCTGTCGGGGTTTTTTGAATCAATGCCATCTCCATTTCGAGCTTCTGCCACTGCAGTATCCCTCGGATCGGGCGAGAGTGGCATTTATAGTGTCCCACTTGGAAGGAGAGGCGTTAGCTTGGGTTAATCCCTTGTGGGAGCGTGACAATCCCGTAGTCTGCCACTTAGAGGATTTTCTTGAGACCTTTCGTAAAGTTTTTGATGAGCCCGGACGTTTAGCTTCTACTACTGAGTCTCTCTTTAATTTACGTCAAGGATCCTCTTCTGTGGTACAATATGCCATCCGCTTCCGTACTCTGGCTTCGGAGCTAGGGTGGAACAATGAGGCTCTTGTGGGCTCTTTCTGGCGAGGCCTGTCTAGCCGGATCAAGGACGAGCTTGCCGGTCTTGACACCCCAACTACTCTAGAGGATCTTATCTCTCTCGCCACCCGGATAGACCTCCGCTTCCAGGAGCGATCTCGTGAGTCTGCTCGAGAGAGGAGACCTAATTCTATCACTTCTACTTTCCGTCAGTCTAGCAGCCCTCGTGCTCCCGTTTCTGTTTCTTCTTCTTTGCCTACACCTGAACCCATGCAAGTGGATCGAGTAAAAATGGCGGAACAACGCCGTAAGGAGAGGCGTACTCAGGGCCTCTGCTTTTATTGTGGCAGTGCCGCTCACTTGCTCCGCAGCTGTCCAGACAGACCGGAAAACTCTTCCACCTAGGACAGGTAAGAGAGGCCTCCCTAGGTGCCCATGTTTCCTCTCAACCCTTGACTCTTTCTGTTCTTTTTGTTTCTAACCAGTGTCGGTCGTCCGAAGTTGCGTATGTGGATTCAGGCGCGGCAGGCAATTTTATCAGTCTTGAAGCGGCTCGGAGGCTTCGCGTTCCAGTATTCTCTTTGGACTCTCCTCGCCTAATCGCTTCTGTGGATGGAAGACCTTTACAGGAGGCAATTTCTTTTGTTACAGAGGAAGTGGAGTTACAAATCGGGGCTCTTCATCATGAAAGGATCGCTTTTTATGTTTTGCCTAACCTCTCTCACGCCTTTTTGCTTGGTCTTCCCTGGCTTCGAGTTCATGAACCTACTCTGAATTGGCGCACAGGAGACGTGCTTTGCTGGGGCCCATCGTGTCATGATCGTTGTCTTCGGTCGGTATGTCCAGTTTCCTCTTCTCAGCCTACTGGAGTCCCTGTTGGTTTGCCTTCTCCTTACTGGTCGTATGCTGACGTCTTCGACAAGAAGGAGGCTGAAAATCTTCCTCCCCATCGTTCCTACGATTGTCCGGTGGACCTCCTTCCTGGTTGTTCTCCACCCAGAGGAAGAATTTATCTGCTCTCGGCAGCAGAGACCAAGTCTATGTCTGAGTATATACAAGAGAACCTTGCTAAAGGATTCATCCGAAAGTCTTCTTCTCCTGCTGGAGCTGGGTTCTTCTTTGTGAAGAAGAAGGACGGTTCCTTAAGACCTTGTATAGACTATCGTGGATTGAACAACATCACGGTCAAGAATAGGTATCCTCTGCCCCTTATTCCGGAGCTCAACGACTGCCTTCAAGGTGCTCGTATTTTTACTAAGCTTGATTTGCGAGGCGCCTACAATTTAGTCCGGATCCGCTCCGGCGACGAGTGGAACACCGCCTTTAACACCCGGGATGGACATTACGAGTATTTAGTTATGCCCTTCGGCCTTTGCAATGCTCCCGCGGTTTTCCAAGAGCTCGTCAACTATGTATTCCGAGATCTCCTCTACTCATGTGTTTTGGTTTACTTGGATGATATCCTTGTTTTTTCTCCAGATCTCCCATCGCATCGAAGGAGTGTTCGCGAAGTCTTGCAACGCCTAAGAGACAACCACCTGTATGCCAAGCTTGAGAAATGTGTGTTCGAGCAAACCTCTTTGCCATTCCTTGGATACATCGTCTCGGATTCTGGTCTTAAAATGGATCCTGAAAAGGTGAATGCCATCATTAACTGGCCATGGCCCTGCGGAGTGAAAGCCATCCAACGGTTCATCGGATTCGCCAATTACTACAGGCAATTAATTCCGCATTTTTCTTCCGTGATCCATCCTTTTTCTTCTCTCACTCGTAAGGGTTCCTGCTCCAAAGATTGGACTCCGGAGGCAGAGGAGTCCTTTGCTCTACTTAAAAAGTATTTTCCCTCTGCTCCTGTCTTGCATCACCCGGAGGTGAACAAGCCATTTATTCTGGAAGTAGACGCCTCTTCTACAGGTGCTGGAGATGTGCTCTCACAAAAGACTCCTGAGGGTCGAACGGCTCCTTGCAGCTTCTTCTCTAAAGCCTTTTCGACTTCTGAACGGAACTATACCATTGGAGATCGAGAGTTGTTGGCCATCCAATTGGCTTTAGAGGAGTGGAGGTATCTGCTAGAGGGGTTTGTTCATCCTTTTGTAATCTTCTCCGATCATAAGAATCTTACTTACCTGCAGACTGCGCAGAGATTAAACCCACGTCAAGCTAGATGGTCTTTGTTTTTTGCTCGCTTTGAATTTGAACTACGCTTTCGGCCCGGCAATAGGAACATAAAGGCTGACGCTCTGTCTAGGTCATTCCAATCATCGGATACTGTGGAGGAGCCAGCATACATCATTGATCCGACTAAAATCTTAACCGTTGCTCCCTTACAGATGTTCCGTCCTCCACCGGGTAAGACTCTTGTCTCGGATGATGACACAGGGAGAGTGTTATCTTGGGGTCATTCTTCCAAATTGGCTGGTCATGCAGGGACCAAGAAGACTTTCCTTCTCATCTCTTGGTATTATTGGTGGCCTACCTTACGTCAAGATGTAAAAGAATTCGTAGCGTCTTGTCCCTCTTGCACCAAAAACAAAGTACCTAGACGACTACCGCTTGGAAATCTGCTTCCTCTTCCGGTTCCGTCTGCGCCATGGCAACATATCGCCATGGACTTCATTACCGATCTACCCTGCTCTTCCGCATGTACGGTCATCCTCGTTGTGGTGGACAGATTCTCTAAGATGGCTCACTTTATTCCACTGCCCGGTTTACCTTCTGCTCCTGAGTTGGCAAACATTTTTATCCAAAACATCTTCAAACTCCATGGCTTACCTCAGCACATTGTGTCGGACAGAGGGGTAGAATTTACTTCCCGCTTTTGGAGAGCTTTGTGCAAACTTTTAAAAGTGACCCTGGACTTCTCTTCCGCATATCACCCTCAAACCAACGGTCAGGCGGAACGAACCAACCAGACTTTGGCTGTTTATTTACGTCATTTCACTAATGCTCACCATAATGACTGGGTCAATTTGCTTCCTTGGGCGGAGTTTGCCTATAACAACCATTCCAGCGAGGCCTCTGCTAGAACTCCGTTCTTCATTGTTTTTGGACAGCATCCTGGTGTGCCCCTACCAGTTTCTCCTGCCTCTGGTGTTCCAGCAGCTGATTCTGTAGCTCTCGAGTTTTCTTCGATCCGGGACGAGGTCAAAGAGACGCTAAAACAAGCTTCTTCAAGAATGAAAAGACAAGCTGACAAAAGGCGTTTAGATTCTCCTCCTTTCTCTCCTGGTGATAAAGTCTGGCTTTCTTCAAGATTCATCAGACTCAAGATTCCTTCTTACAAACTTGGTCCACGTTTCATTGGTCCTTTCAAGATTCTGCGTCGAGTCAACGATGTCGCTTACAAGCTGAGATTGCCTGTCTCGCTTCGTATACCCAATACTTTTCATGTCTCTCTTCTCAAACCGGCTGTCTTTAACCGCTTTCATCCCTCTTCTTGTACCTCTTCTCAACCAATCAGCACTGACAACGTCTTTGAGGTGAGGGATATTTTGGCTGTTAAGAAGATTCGGGGAAAAAAATTTTGGGGGGTCGATTGGAAGGGTTTTGGTCATGAGGAGAGGTCCTGGGAGCCGTTGGAGAACATCGATGCTCCTCGTATTCTTAAATTTTTTGCTGCTTTACGTAGGGGGGGTTGTAAGGGGGGGTACTGTTACCGACGCCGCTTCCCTGCGTCGCCGCTCCTTCGCTGCTCTGCCTGGGGTCCGCCGCTCTCACTGCTCTGTCCTGAAGTCTGTTTCCGCCCATCCTGCTCCTGGTCCTGTGAGCGCCGGTTTCTCTTCTGCTGCAGCGCGTCCCCGGCAATCCACTTCCGGGTCTGCGCGCGTCTGTGCTCCCCCAGCACTTCCGGTGTCCAGGTCCTCGGCAGGTATACTGTCTTTGCGCAAGCGCTCTGGGTTTCCCCAGGGGCGCAGGTTCATCTTCCCGGTTACCACTTCCTTGGATCTTTAGGTCAGTCTCCTGTTAACCAATCCCGTTCCTGCCTCTACTATAAGAGGTAGGCTCTCCTGTTTTCTGGTGCCTGATTGTTTTAGCTTTGCTATTGCGTCCGGCCTTTTCCGTTTCTCTCCGCAGCGTGCTCTCTCCGTTTTCGTCTTCACTTGTGCTTCCCGTCCGCTTCTTCCTTCTCCTTGGTTATATACCTTGCTATTGCTGGTTATCCTGCTTTTGTTTCTTACTTATCCTTTTGTTTTGTTTGTTCCCTCAGCGTTACTCCGTTCCGGTCTTCCTGTCCTCCTGACTAGTCCACGGATACCCGAACCACCTTCCAGTATCCAGCCTCCTCCTTTATCCTTCCTCCTGGAGCCGTCCCTCCTGGTATCTTCACCGTGGGTAAGTGACCTCTGGGCTTGCTCCTTGCGGTCCCTGTATAGGGTGTTATGATCTGGTGACCTTGGAGCTGCATGAGAGACTTTCTCAGGAGTAGGTGGTACCTGTACTGACCGCAAACCCTAATCTAACACCGCAACTAGAAGTAGCTGTGGGATGTACCTAACACGTCCTAGACATCTCGACACAGCCGGAGGACTGAATACCCCTATAGATGGAAATGGGAATTCTATCTTGCCTCAAAGCATAACCCCAAAGGATAGGCAGCCCCCCACAAATATTGACTGTGAGTATAAGAGGAAAGACACACGCAGGCAGAAAAACAGGATTTAGCAAAAGAGGCACTTCTAGCTAAATAGAAAAGGATAGGGCAGAATTCTAAGCGGTCAGTAATAAAATCCTAAAAACATCCACAGCAGATAATACAAATATTCCACATCTAACTAAAGACATAGAAAGTATATCTGCATCTCCTGAGAATCCAGCATGACTGAAAAATCCAAACAAAGTCTAAGCTGGACAAAAACACAATAAATTGCACTGAATTGCAAAGCACACTGAATGTGTGCACAGAGACAAAAAAACAGACACTTATCTTAGCTGAATTTGCAGCAGGGCATGAGGAGCCAGAGAGAGATGCAATCCCTCCAAGTACAATGGACAACTGGCACAGACTCATGGATCCTGCACACCTAAATACCTAATAGAGCTGCAATCAGCAGAAACACCTGCCCGGATTACAACCCCAAGACAACTGCACTACCACCAACAACCACCGGAGGGAGCCCAAGAGCAGAATTCACAACAATAGGGGTCGTGTTCCACCTTAGGTCCGCTCGCCCAGGGGTAGGTCTCCCCACGGTCCAGAGGGTCCACTCTAGTTTCTACTCTGATCGCTACAGTCTGGTTGAGTATTGTAACAATATCTAACTGTACCTAAGGATATCCTACCACTTTCCCTGTTGATCCTAGCACACAGATTTTCACACTAAGAGTGGTTTGAATATTATACACGTCTGCTATTACTCTACCAACACCCCCCAAAGCTCAACCAGTCTGGGGCATGTCCAAGACATGTGCATCAGGTCCGTGTTTTCTTCCCAGCAACGTGTGCAACAGTCATCAGTCTTTAGGCCCCTTTTATACAATACCTTGGGGGTCCCATAAACTCTATGAACTAGAAACAGCTGAAACCTTCTTTGCGTTGTGTTTATTGAAAGCAACCCTGGAGATTACAGCAGCTCTTCCCATTACTCTGTTGAAATGTTACCCACATCTTCTTCTTTCTTACTCTGAACCTGAGCCATGGGGTCACCCAAAATCTTTAGCAACAATGACTTGTATACCAGAAAGATGATCCCCCTTCATTGATTGTTACCTGTACTGCAAAGTCGGTAACAGCCCATAAGAGGATATAGAAAGATCAGAGATGGCTTCCTGAGCCCGTATTGCCTGTCTTAGTTGCAAGTATTTAAATAATTCAGATTTACGCAAATTACACTCCTTTTTCAGCAGTTTGAACGGCTTGAAATGGTTATCCAAGTATAGGTGATGCACATATTTCAATCTTTGCAACTGCTCTACTTTAACCCCTTAGTGACGGAGCCAAATTTTTGAAATCTGACTAGTGTCAACTTTATGTGGTAATAACTCTGGAACGCTTCAACAAATCTCAGTGATTTTGAGATTGTTTTTTCGTGACACATTATACTTTATGATAATGGTAAATTTAGGTTAATATGTTTTGTGTTTATTTATAAAAGACTAGATGGCAGCCCGATTCTAAAGAATCGGGAGTCTAGAATCCATATATACTTTATTTATTCAAATGTAAGAATAATACAATTGATAAATAATAGTAAGAAAGAACAAAAAATGGCTGCACTCACCAGCTCTTGACAATTCTTGACGATACGGCACATTTCTGATTGGTCGCTCGCGGCAGGCGGCAACCAATCAGAAAAGTGCCGCGCACCACGAAGGCATATATCTTTGTCCACCCTGAGCGGGTGTAGGACGCTGGTGACGTCACTTATCTCCGGACATTATCTCCGGACAAAGCCACGGAAGTTGGCACAAATTGCCGGAAGTAGTATTCTAGGCAATTATATATTAGATTTTAATGTTATCAGTGTTTACCTTTGAACGTTTATATTGTATTGTCCTGTCACCAGCCATGTGTACGATTATCGGCCGAAAGCCTCTCTGGAACCAATAATCACCCCATGTAAAGGTATCTTTATAAGTTAAAGATTCAGAATACTATGACTTTTATCATATCCTGAACAGTCAAGTTTTTTATGAACCGTTAAGGTTTTCTGGTTGAAGTAAAAAAAACTCTGAGTGTTTACAGTTTGAAACCATAAAATGTTGAAAAATTATGTCATTCTTGAGTATATCACTCAATGGTGCTCATAAACGTGTCAAATTTGATCTATAATATACTTTAATATACGTTACTTTAATCTTTAATATACTTAAGAACAGGGCCCCAGACATCACACAGGGGGTCTGAAACACCGCACAGTGGTCCAAAATATCGCTGTGCTCTGCCTGGGGCCCCATATGCTGCCTGGGGCCCCTGTGCTCTGCCTGGGGCCCCATATGCTGCCTGGGGCCCCTGTGCTCTGCCTGGGGCCCCATGTTCTGCCTGGGGCCCCTGTGCTCTGCCTGGGGCCACTGTGCTCTGCCTGGGGCCCCATATGCTGCCTGGGGCCCCTGTGCTCTGCCTGGGGCCCCATATGCTGCCTGGGGCCCCTGTGCTCTGCCTGGGGCCACTGTGCTCTGCCTGGGGCCCCATAGGCTGCCTGGGGCCCCTGTGCTCTGCCTGGGACCACTGTGCTCTGCCTGGTGCCCCATATGCTGCCTGGGGCCCCTGTGCTCTGCCTGGGGCCACTGTGCTGTGCTCTGCCTGGGGCCCCATATGCTGCCTGGGGCACCTGTGCTCTGCCTGGGTGTAGGACACTGGTGACGTCACTTATCTCCGGACATTAGCTCCGGACATTAGCTCCGGACATTAGCTCCGGACATTAGCTCCGGACAAAGCCACGGAAGTTGGCACAAATTGCAGGAAGTAGTATTCTAGGCAATTATATATTAGATATCAGAAATTTGATAAAAATGTAAAAAAATTAGCAATTTTCAAACTTTGAATGATTATCCCTTTAATCCAGATAGTGATACTACAGCAAACCATTAATAAATAGCATTTTCCACATGTCGGCTTTACATCAGCACCATTTATAAAATGTTCTTTTATTTTGTTAGCATTTTAGGAGGTTTAAAAATGTAGCAGTAATTTTTCAAGGAAATTTACAAAATTTATTTTTTACAGACTTATCCATGTTTGAAGTGACTTTAGGGGTCCCATATATTGGGAAACCCCCAAAAGCGATACCATTTTAGAAACAGCACCCCCTGACATATTGAAAACTGCAGTCAGGTAGTTTATTAACCCTTCAGGTGCTTTTCAGGAATTAATGCAAAGTGGAATGATAGAAATAAAAATGTGCATTTTTACCACCTAAATGCCTCTAACGTCTGAATAGATTACTAGAGCCGTCCGACTCTAAGGCCGCTATTTGGTCATGAATTGCCCTGGCAAACATCAGGACCACAAAATCATGATCTGAGGGCACCGATTGGGATAAAGAGGAAGCCCCCCATACTCTGTTAACCATTTATAATGAAGTAGTCTCTATTGACAGCAGCATCTAAGGGGTTAAACAGATTTGAACGGTGCAAACACTGATCGTGGCTTATCCAGCAAGTTGTCAGCTATAGTGTACAGCCGACAGCTGCTGGATTGTCACCTGTATGGGAATAATAATAATAATTTTTATTTATATAGCGCCAACATATTCCGCAGCATTTTACAATTAAGCGGGGACATATACAGACAAATTCAATGCAAGTTAAGACAATTTAAACAGTGACATTAGGAGTGAGGTCCCTGCTCGCAAGCTTACAATCTACAAGGAAATGGGGGGGACACAATAGGTGAAAAGTGCTTGTGAATGCTATTCTCTAATATCTCAGGTCAGTTAAAAGACGTACTGGCTGTCATTAAGGGGTTAAAGTTATTCCAGATAGGTGTGTACTTTGAGCAGTCTGTCATCCCAAACAGTCTTTTACATGTCCACCAAATTTTATGGACCAGTGACCGGGTAGGGTATGTATTCGGGCTACTTTCAGAATTGAGTGATTCCAATATCTCCAGTAAATTCTTCACCCCTCCCAAGTATTTTAATACTATCGATCCAGTTTCCTGGGCCTCCTCCAGTGCCCTGACCAGAAGTGATGAAATTGGGAAGCTAAGTAGTACCCCTAATATATGAGGCAAAGCTAATCCCCGCTGATTTTTTGGTAATTGCAGTTTTTCCAATTGTATTCTAGGGGTCCCTTTTGCACACAAAGTCTCCAAAAGATGTGCATTTTCCCAAACCACTATTTAGGAATCCAGACAGCTGTTGTGCAACATATAAATGCATGAGATTAGGCACATCTTGATGAGGTTTACTCTACCTTAAGGTACCTTCACATTAAGCGACGCTGCAGCGATAGTGACAACAATGCCGATCGCTGCAGCGTCGCTGTTTGATCGCTGGAGAGCTGTCACACAGACCGCTCTCCAGCGACCAACGATGCCGAGGTCCCCGGGTAACCAGGGTAAACATCGGGTTACTAAGCGCAGGGCCGCGCTTAGTAACCCGATGTTTACCCTGGTTACCAGCGTAAAATGTAAAAAAAACAAACAGTACATACTTACATTCGCGTCCCCCGGCGTCCGCTTCCTGCACTGACTAAGCGCCGGCACTAACAGCAGAGCGGTGACGTCACCGCTGTGCTGTACTTTCACTTTCACTTTACGGCGCTCAGTCAGTGTGGGAAGCGGACGCCGGGGGACGCGAAGGTGAGTATGTACTGTTTTTTTTTTTTACATTTTACACTGGTAACCAGGGTAAACATCGGGTTACTAAGTGCGGCCCTGCGCTTAGTAACCCGATGTTTACCCTGGTTACCAGTGTAAAACATCGCTGGTATCGTTGCTTTTGGTGTCAAACACGACGATACACGCAGGCCTGACGACCAAATAAAGTTCTGAACTTTGTTCAACGACCAGCGATATCACAGCAGGATCCTGATCGCTGCTGCGTGTCAAACACAACGATATCGCCATCCAGGACGCTGCAACGTCACGGATCGCTAGCAATATCGTTTAGTGTGAAGGTACCTTAAGTCTGACAGAGGTAATTTTTCACCATATACGTACTTTGTTCCCTGTTTTAATAACCAGTCGACTTAGGTTTAAAGGAATAAACTCCTTTGGTTTATTAGTAATGTAAATCCCCAGATACTTAATTTTCTGAACTACTGGAATATTGTACAGACTTTCCCAAATAGCAGTACTCCTAGAATCAAAAGGTAGAAGAGCGGATTTAGACCAGTTTATTGTCATGCCTGAAAAGGTCCCAAATCTCTGTTGTGTCCATTATGTTTGGAATAGAGTTTACCAAGCTATTAATGAATAATAATAGGTCATCAGCATATAGAGCAACCTTGTCTTCTTCCTTGTTCCCATACTTAAAACACTCTATCCCCTGGTGTCTTCTAATAATACAAGCTAACGGTTCTAATGAAAGTGCAAAGAGAAGCGGAGATAGCGGGCAACCTTGTCTAGTGCCCCGGAAAAGCTCAAATTGTTCTGACATTCCCCCATTAACCCTTACTTTAGCCGTTGGGGATTCATATCGTATTTAATAATAATCATATTTAATGAAATTATGACCGAATCCCAGCACCACCCACATATATTCCCACTCCACACTGTCAAGCGCCTTAGCAGTATCAAGGGACAATAGATTTAGTGGACAAATGTATCTTATGCCACTTGTAGGTTTAAAAATACTGTGATGACACAGCATTTCTTTTTAATTATGCCAGATATATATTTAAGTAGGCCAGGAGGCATAGACTATTAACATTATATTGACTTTTTAATTTGTGTTTCGTTAGTTGGTCAAGAAACACAGACTTGTTCATATGAGTCTTTACCGTTGACGTTTGTTGCAGCACATTGTGTTATCTTGGATGAAAGGGACGCAGGGTAATTGAACAATTAGCGGACGTCATGTTGCATTTGAATAGCCCCTGATATGCCTAAACAGTGAAATCCCCCCAAAGTGACACCATTTTGGAAACAAGACCCCTCAAGGAACTGATCTAGATGTGTGTTGAGCACATTGAACCCTCAGGTGCTTCATAGAAGTTTATAATGTTGAGCCGTGAAAATAAAATAAAAAATCACATCTTTCACACAAAAATGTTGTTTTAGCCCCAAATTTTGCATTTTCATAAGGGTAACAGGAGAAATTGAACCACACTATTATCACAGGATCAAAATATAGTGTTCAAATAAAGTCAATATATTGTGACCAAATAAGACTGCGTCACATCACATTTATGCTGTATATTTAGCTTCAATGCCCGGAAACCTTCCAACATACACCCTAAATAGTCATTCTGGCTGATTTACAGAAATAAAGGGAATAAGTAGAGTAATAACTATGCTCTTCCATACTGCAGGGCCTTGTAAATAATGAGTTACCGATATATGTATACACTATGGGGCCGATTCACTAAGACTGGTGCACGCCACTTAATGAATTTGATGCATCTTCTCTGTGATGTGAACATCGCTAGAAATGCTACACCGTGTGGGAGTAGCATTTCTGGAATAAGAATCTGAATAATTTTTCTGTATTTTGCTGAATTTGATGGTGTTGCCATGCTCTGTCCTATTCCCGATCCTCCCCAGCTTTACCCATTTAGGCAGAGATGCTTCCAATTGGTGTGAAAACACCAAAAGTTGAAACACTTTTGCACAACTTTGCTTTGCACATAAATGTTGAGACTGTGGAAAGTGTTTTATGCAAATTTTGTGGCCACAGGCAGACAGATTGGGGGTTTCCCACTCTTAACATTTGCCCTGAAAGGTCCGGCGATATATCTGGACTGTTGGGGCATGTTCAGATTCTTGTTTGAAAGAAAATCTACAGCAGAAGTCAGAGGCTGATCCTTGGATTTCTGCCATCACATAGGTGCCACATGTTCTGCAGCACAGGTCTCTGAAGAGGCACTTTAACGACTGTGATTAGTGTTTGTCACCCAGCATCTCTACCTAAACATCAAACAAACTCAGAAATGACAGAACAGAATATTAAAGGGCACAAGAGAGAACGTCTGGAGACAAAGGTCTTTTCAGGATAATGCTATTTAAAATCATCTGTCCTCACAGTTATTACATAGGAATTCATAGTAAGATCCATGAGGTCTTTGCCCACCCAATAGGAGCCTTGCAGTCCATGGACAGGTTTATTTAGGATTACAAAGGATGTTTTAATATTCCGCAGCTTATGCAAATTGGAAGTCATGGTGAAGCAGAGGATCAACTATCCCGCTGTATATTTCTAAACAACTGCTTTTAGCTATGAATATAAAGCAGCTCCTGCTGTCCGGCAGATATGTTAATAAACATGCATTAGTAGAGAAAGATCTCTACATATATGTGCTAAGACTTGAGTTAGGAGGTCTACTGTACTTGTAATGATATATGCAGATATACACTCAGCTGAAAATAAACACTTTGTGGCAAGTTTGGAAGTCATCCTAAATCCTAAGAGAACCCCAACTGTACTTATCCTGTAGGATCGCTAGGGGTCTGAACAAACGAAGCTGAGGTTTAGCATGTGCATTGATGCTTGACAATCTCCTACAGTCCCATAGAGAATGAAAGAGGGTGGAACTGTGCATGCTCGACCTCCGCTGCACTGTGACTGAGTTCTGTAGAGTGTCCACATTATTTTGCTTCCATGATGGAAATGCCATGGATTTCTCTTTTTGCATGACAAACATGCGGAAAATATGTGGATTTTGGACTGAAAATCTTCCCCAACTGGAATTATTTTAACATTTGGATTTAAACGATTAATTCATACTAACTAGCCATCCACTGCTGCCCGCAGCCTTCACTTTCACAGTATAATTGACTAAAGGACTGATTTGTCTTGAGTAACATTCAGGCTTGCTCATCCAGACTAGACTTTGACAGTTCATATAACTTGGATGACTTTTATGTCCCATGATGATGAATATCTAGGATTATTTTTATCAAACAGCTTTGCAAATGTTAGGAGACTATGATGACTAATAAGCACTACAGTGACCCAGATAGCAGCCCAGAGGACCCGATAGCCAGCTCAAGTGATACTTAGTGTTCAAGCCATGCTATTGAATGCAGAGTATATGCACCCCTAGCAAGCTTTTGTTATGTTATTAAGTCATTTAGAGGATATCATCTGTGAGAAAGGGGAGCTTTGAACTGTATTTCAATCCCACTTATTTTAATAGAAGTACCAGAAGCATAACTCAGATATGTGTATCTGTCTCCAGATTTCACATCTACTGCATACATTATAAAATAACATTGACTTGACAAGGCTGATGTACTTACAATTATAATAATATCAAAATGGCTGTATAATATTTTCTGAAACTTTTTCAGTCTTAATGAATCAAACTCCCCAGTGTCCCTCCTCCCTGCTGCTAAATCTTTGCTCACCTAGCCTGGTTGAGAGTTCCTGTGCACTTCCTCCCCATTGCTACTGAATTATTGCCCACTCAGCCTTATTGACAGCTCCTCCGTCACAGGTTTACTGCAACAGAGAGGAGCCAGAATACCATGGCATCTGATTTCTCCTACTCCTGCACTGATTAGAAGCACTTCTGTTGTGAATTTGCTTTTTGCTCCCTCTAGTGGTTACTAGTTTTTTGACTCTGGTTTTTCTGTCATTCCTTTTATCCGCACCTGGGTCGTTAGTTAGGGGTGTTGCTATATTAGCTCCCTGGACCTTCAGTTCTATGCCTGGCAACGTAGTTATCAGAGCTAGTCTGCTGTGCTCTTGTCTACTGATCCTGGTTCCAGTTATATCAGCTAAGTCTGCCTTTTGCTTTTTGCTATTTGTTTTGGTTTTGTAATTTTGGTCCAGTTTGTTCCAAATCTATATCCTGACCTTTGCTGGAAGCTCTAGGGGGGCTGGTGTTCTCCCCCCGGACCGTTAGACGGTTCGGGGGTTCTTGAATTTCCAGTGTGGATTTTGATAGGGTTTTTGTTGACCATATAAGTTACCTTTCTTTATTCTGCTATCAGTAAGCGGGCCTCTCTGTGCTAAACCTGGTTCATTTCTGTGTTTGTCATTTCCTCTTACCTCACCGTCATTATTTGTGGGGGGCTTCTATCCAGCTTTGGGGTCCCCTTCTCTGGAGGCAAGAAAGGTCTTTGTTTTCCTCTACTAGGGGTAGCTAGATTCTCCGGCTGGCGCGTGTCATCTAGAATCAACGTAGGAATGATCCCCGGCTACTTCTAGTGTTGGCGTTAGGAGTAGATATATGGTCAACCCAGTTACCACTGCCCTATGAGCTGGATTTTTGTATTCTGCAGACTTCCACGTTCCTCTGAGACCCTCGCCATTGGGGTCATAACAGTTTGCCAGGCCAATATTAAATGTTTAATGCATTGCAGAAGAGGGATTATAAGAAAGAAGATTCTGAGTTTTTTTTTTTCTTTTTCCCCTTTACCTCAGAGTGGCTATGCTTGCTGCAGACATGAATGTCCAGACCTTGATTACAAGTGTGGACCAGCTGGCTACTCGTGTGCAGGGCATACAAGACTATGTTATCAGAAATCCTAGGTCAGAACCTAAAATACCGATTCCTGAACTGTTTTCCGGAGACAGGTTTAAGTTTAGGAATTTCGTGAATAATTGTAAATTGTTTTTGTCCCTGAGACCCTGTTCATCTGGAGATTCTGCTCAGCAAGTAAAAATTGTTATTTCGTTCTTACGGGGCGACCCTCAGGATTGGGCTTTTTCGCTGGCGCCAGGAGATCCGGCATTGGCTGATCTTGATGCGTTTTTTCTGGCGCTCGGTTTACTTTATGAGGAACCCAATCTTGAGATTCAGGCAGAAAAGGCCTTGCTGGCTATGTCTCAGGGGCAGGACGAGGCTGAAGTGTATTGCCAAAAATTTCGGAAATGGTCCGTGCTGACACATTGGAACGAGTGTGCACTGGCCGCTAATTTTAGAAATGGCCTTTCTGAAGCCATTAAGAATGTTATGGTGGGTTTTCCCATTCCCACAGGTCTGAATGATACTATGGCACTGGCTATTCAAATTGACCGGCGGTTGCGGGAGCGCAAAACCGCAAATTCCCTCATGGTGTTGTCTGAACAGACACCTAATTCGGTGCAATGTGATAGAAAAACCGCAAATTCCCTCATGGTGTTGTCTGAACAGACACCTGATTTAATGCAATGTGATAGAATCCTGACTAGAAATGAGCGGAAAATTCATAGACGCCGGAATGGCTTGTGCTACTACTGTGGTGATTCTACACATGTTATCTCAGCATGCTCTAAACGTATAGCTAAGGTTGTTAGTCCTGTCACCGTTGGTAATTTGCAACCTAAATTTATTCTGTCTGTAACTTTGATTTGCTCACTGTCATCTTATCCTGTCATGGCGTTTGTAGATTCAGGTGCTGCCCTGAGTCTCATGGATCTCTCATTTGCTAAGCGCTGTGGTTTTACTCTTGAACCATTAGAAAATCCTATACCTCTTAGGGGTATTGATGCTACACCATTGGCAGCTAATAAACCGCAGTATTGGACACAGGTTACCATGTGCATGACTCCTGAACACCGCGAGGTGATACGTTTCCTGGTTTTACATAAAATGCATGATTTGGTTGTTTTAGGGCTGCCATGGTTACAGACCCATAATCCAGTCCTGGACTGGAAGGCTATGTCAGTCTCAAGTTGGGGCTGTCGTGGTATTCATGGGGATTCCCTGCCTGTGTCTATTGCTTCTTCTACGCCTTCGGAAGTTCCGGAGTATTTGTCTGATTATCAGGATGTCTTCAGTGAGTCTGAGTCCAGTGCACTGCCTCCTCATAGGGACTGTGACTGTGCTATAGATTTGATCCCAGGCAGTAAATTTCCTAAGGGAAGACTGTTTAATCTGTCGGTACCTGAACATACCGCTATGCGTTCATATATCAAGGAGTCTCTGGAGAAAGGACATATTCGTCCGTCTTCTTCCCCTCTTGGTGCGGGATTCTTTTTTGTGGCAAAAAAGGACGGATCTTTGAGACCTTGTATTGATTATCGGCTTTTAAATAAGATCACTGTCAAATTTCAGTATCCTTTACCGCTGTTGTCTGACTTGTTTGCCCGGATTAAGGGTGCCAAGTGGTTCACCAAGATAGACCTTCGTGGTGCGTACAACCTTGTGCGCATTAAGCAGGGTGATGAATGGAAAACCGCATTCAATACGCCCGAAGGTCATTTTGAGTACTTGGTGATGCCTTTTGGGCTCTCCAATGCGCCTTCAGTTTTTCAGTCCTTTATGCATGACATTTTCCGGAAGTATCTGGATACATTTTTGATTGTTTATCTGGATGATATTTTGGTTTTTTCTGATAATTGGGATTCGCATGTGGAGCAGGTCAGGTTGGTCTTTAAAATTTTGCGTGAAAATTCTTTGTTTGTCAAGGGCTCAAAGTGTCTCTTTGGTGTACAGAAGGTTCCCTTTTTGGGATTCATTTTTTCCCCTTCTGCTGTGGAGATGGACCCAGTCAAGGTCCGAGCTATTCTTGATTGGACTCAGCCCTCGTCAGTTAAGAGTCTTCAGAAGTTCTTGGGCTTCGCTAACTTCTACCGTCGTTTTATCGCTAACTTTTCTAGCATTGTGAAACCTTTGACGGATATGACCAAGAAGGGCTCCGATGTAGCTAACTGGGCTCCTGCTGCCGTGGAGGCTTTCCAGGAGTTGAAACGCCTTTTTACTTCGGCGCCTGTTTTGTGCCAGCCTGACGTCTCACTTCCCTTTCAGGTTGAGGTGGATGCTTCGGAGATTGGGGCAGGGGCCGTTTTGTCGCAGAGAGGCCCTGGTTGCTCTGTTATGAAGCCTTGTGCCTTTTTCTCTAGGAAGTTTTCGCCTGCCGAGCGAAATTATGATGTGGGCAATCGGGAGTTGTTGGCCATGAAATGGGCATTTGAGGAGTGGCGTCATTGGCTCGAGGGTGCTAAGCATCGTGTGGTGGTCTTGACTGATCACAAAAATCTGATGTATCTCGAGTCTGCTAAACGCCTTAATCCGAGACAGGCCCGCTGGTCATTGTTTTTCTCCCGCTTTGATTTTGTTGTCTCGTATTTACCAGGTTCAAAGAATGTGAAGGCCGATGCTCTTTCTAGGAGCTTTGTGCCTGATGCTCCTGGAGTCGCTGATCCTGTTGGTATTCTTAAAGATGGAGTTATCTTGTCAGCTATTTCTCCGGATCTGCGACGTGTGTTGCAGAGATTTCAGGCTGATAGGCCTGAGTCTTGTCCACCTGACAGACTGTTTGTCCCGGATAAGTGGACCAGCAGAGTCATTTCCGAGGTTCATTCCTCGGTGTTGGCAGGTCACCCGGGAATTTTTGGCACCAGAGATCTGGTGGCCAGGTCCTTTTGGTGGCCTTCCTTGTCAAGGGATGTGCGGTCATTTGTGCAGTCCTGTGGGACTTGTGCTCGAGCTAAGCCTTGCTGTTCTCGTGCCAGCGGTTTGCTCTTGCCCTTGCCTGTCCCGAAGAGACCTTGGACACATATCTCCATGGATTTCATTTCTGATCTTCCGCTATCTCAGGGCATGTCCGTTATCTGGGTGATATGTGATCGCTTCTCCAAGATGGTCCATTTGGTTCCTTTGCCTAAGCTGCCTTCCTCTTCCGATCTGGTTCCTGTGTTTTTCCAGAACGTGGTTCGTTTGCACGGCATCCCTGAGAATATTGTGTCAGACAGAGGATCCCAGTTCGTTTCCAGGTTCTGGCGATCCTTTTGTAGTAGGATGGGCATTGATTTGTCGTTTTCGTCTGCTTTCCATCCTCAGACTAATGGACAGACGGAGCGAACCAATCAGACTTTGGAGGCTTATTTGAGGTGTTTTGTCTCTGCTGATCAGGACGATTGGGTGACATTCTTGCCGTTGGCTGAGTTTGCCCTTAATAATCGGGCTAGTTCCGCCACCTTGGTTTCGCCTTTTTTCTGCAACTCTGGTTTCCATCCTCGCTTTTCTTCGGGTCATGTGGAGCCTTCTGACTGTCCTGGGGTGGATTCTGTGGTGGATAGGTTGCAGCAGATCTGGAATCATGTGGTGGACAACTTGAAGTTGTCACAGGAGAAGGCTCAGCGCTTTGCCAACCGCCGCCGCGGTGTGGGTCCCCGACTACGCGTTGGGGATTTGGTATGGCTTTCTTCCCGCTTTGTTCCTATGAAGGTCTCCTCTCCCAAATTTAAACCTCGTTTTATTGGGCCTTACAAGATATTGGAAATCCTTAATCCTGTATCTTTTCGTCTGGATCTTCCTGTGTCGTTTGCTATTCACAATGTATTTCATAGGTCCTTGTTGCGGCGGTACATTGTGCCTGTAGTTCCTTCTGCTGAGCCTCCTGCTCCGGTGTTGGTTGAGGGCGAGTTGGAGTACGTGGTGGAGAAGATCTTGGATTCTCGCCTCTCCAGGCGGAGGCTTCAGTACCTGGTCAAGTGGAAGGGCTATGGTCAGGAGGATAATTCCTGGGTGGTCGCCTCTGATGTTCATGCGGCCGATTTAGTTCGTGCCTTTCATGCCGCTCATCCTGATCGCCCTGGTGGTCGTGGTGAGGGTTCGGTGACCCCTCACTAAGGGGGGGGGTACTGTTGTGAATTTGCTTTTTGCTCCCTCTAGTGGTTACTAGTTTTTTGACTCTGGTTTTTCTGTCATTCCTTTTATCCGCACCTGGGTCGTTAGTTAGGGGTGTTGCTATATTAGCTCCCTGAACCTTCAGTTCTATGCCTGGCAACGTAGTTATCAGAGCTAGTCTGCTGTGCTCTTGTCTACTGATCCTGGTTCCAGTTATATCAGCTAAGTCTGCCTTTTGCTTTTTGCTATTTGTTTTGGTTTTGTAATTTTGGTCCAGTTTGTTCCAAATCTATATCCTGACCTTTGCTGGAAGCTCTAGGGGGGCTGGTGTTCTCCCCCCGGACCGTTAGACGGTTCGGGGGTTCTTGAATTTCCAGTGTGGATTTTGATAGGGTTTTTGTTGACCATATAAGTTACCTTTCTTTATTCTGCTATCAGTAAGCGGGCCTCTCTGTGCTAAACCTGGTTCATTTCTGTGTTTGTCATTTCCTCTTACCTCACCGTCATTATTTGTGGGGGGCTTCTATCCAGCTTTGGGGTCCCCTTCTCTGGAGGCAAGAAAGGTCTTTGTTTTCCTCTACTAGGGGTAGCTAGATTCTCCGGCTGGCGCGTGTCATCTAGAATCAACGTAGGAATGATCCCCGGCTACTTCTAGTGTTGGCGTTAGGAGTAGATATATGGTCAACCCAGTTACCACTGCCCTATGAGCTGGATTTTTGTATTCTGCAGACTTCCACGTTCCTCTGAGACCCTCGCCATTGGGGTCATAACACACTTCACCTTCATTTTAAACAGTGCAGGTTTATTTGAGCAGTGCAGGGGTTAATCTGCTCAGTTGAGAGCTCCTGGAAGCTTTCCTGCATTAAGGCTCTCAGCTGTTCACTGTTGGCCACTCCTCTTTCCTACATATTCTGAGCCCTGGCTAGCACTCATTGCCAGAGTTAGCTTATGCTGCATGGTTAGGAGATAGTGGTTTGTAGTTGTTTGAGAAGGGGTTTGGTGGATTTATCTGAGACTGTTGCTAGGTTTTGGGTGTGTGCTATTTCCTCTCCTTCTCCTCCTTTGTTTTTTTTCCCATCCTCCACTCCCTTGTGTTTACCTCTGTGAGTATATTTGTATGAGTGGTATTTTCCTTTGTCCCTGTTTGTATTACCTTGTTAGTCTGGTTGGTATATTACGGTACACTACTACTTCCCTCTTCCCTGGGTGGGGGAATGATACCGACTGAGGACCGATTCAGGGGCTAAGGCAAGGTACGTGGCCACATGATCTTCACCATCAGAAGTAATTCGAGGAACAGGGCGAGTTGGGCGCTCCTAGCATTAGGGACAGGGAAGGAGCCCGTGGACCTGGACACCCGACAAGAGTCGTGACATCCTCAGTGGAAATTTGGAAATATAAGTATGTTAGTAAGGTTTGTATAGTTATAAGTAGGAACATTTTTGGAAACCTGTTTACCATCGGAAAATAGAAACTCCTTCCATGTTTTTGAAAGAAATTGCCAGTTTTCCTTTCAAGCGGGAGGTATCATGTGTTGGTTTCAAGCCTCTAAAAGAGACAGCATGCTCCAGTCAATAGTAAAGGGCCCAAGATTTTATTAGCATCCTACCTACTGTACTCAGTGCCTAAGCAAGAACATCTGTTTTTTTACATACCAGAAAAACCAGGGATATGGAGTCTGAGTTGGTGTCCATTTTGGTGAAATCGAAGTTGGAGTCGGTATAAAATGGATTGACTCCAACTCCTAAAATATATAATAAGTTGGGATCAGTAGTTCAGTGCAGGATGAGCTGTAAATGTTTTCATACGAATTTGGGAAACAGTTGGAATGTTCTATAAATGTCTGTTCTGTTCCTGATCTTAGGATCTGGGCTTTTGGTTGAGAATAAGGCCTCTTTCAAACTTCCGTTGTGCATTCCCCGTCACAATGCGTCGTTTTGTGAAAATAACGCATCCTCCAAATTTGCCTACTGGATGGCTTTTTTCCCATAGACTTGTATTACCGACGTATCGCAACGCATGGCCACACGTTTCATCCTTTGCGCACTGGATCCTGCACAGTTTGACGGCACGTCGTCTGGAAAAAACGTTCAATTAAACGTTTTTTTTGTTAGCATCGGAAAAATGTGCAACGACGCATGCTGCGGCATACGTCGTTTTCTATAATGGCAGCCTATGGATGCGTCGTTGCCTGTGAAAAGAAAGAATCCTGCAACATATTGCGTTTTTCTATTCTGAGCATGCCTGGAAGGATTTTCTAGTCTGGGGAAATTCATTCTCTCTCTCCATAAATTTATACCTACAAATTCAGGCACTTCCTCATTCGACGGATCCGTCAAGTAACTGGATGCGTTGGATCCGTTTTTCTTTATTTTGCTGACATCCGTCAATACGTCACAACCACGCATTGTGACGGCCGCCGAACGACGGAAGTGTGAAAGAAGCCTAATCTGTGCTGCAGTTTATGTACATGCTCAGTATTGAGGCCGTGTTGTGGAATTGGGGTCAGGAAAATTGAGGAGTCGGAGTTGGGGGTTTGTTTTACCGACACCACAGCCCCTCAGAAAAACTGTCCTAGTCTCATAATTTTATTCAGAGTTTCATCCGATTTTTATCAGAGTGCCATCTGAGTTTGGTCCAAGTTTTATCAGTTTGTCTCAGATGAGAAAAGTTTCTCTACCTTCTATCTACCAGCCCATGAAAACAGACCGCCTTTGGAAGGCATTTGAGTGCTATCCGATTTTTATCATTCACTTATAGACTTGCATTGCCGATTTTGATATGACACTTGGATCAAAATCGGACATGTTTCCATAATTTTTAGCTGTCCGTTCTGTCTGCAAAAATAATCAGACATATGAACGGCCCATAGACTATATTAAGTATGAGTTCTGTTTATAAAAAGCAAGGCTAGAACTTGTACGCCAAAAAAAACAAAAACTGACGTCTGAATGAGCCTTTAGGGTCCCTTTCCACTTGCGAGATAAAAAACGGTCCGTAATCTGGACCGAAAAAACGGATGGAACGTATGCGATTTTCATGCGAGTGTCATGCGAGTACAATGCGATTTTTAATCGCATCATCCGTTTTTTATAATCGCATCATCCGTATGACATCCGTATTACTGTCCGATTTGTACGCACCGGTGTCCTTTGAAAAGCCGGCAATTCAGCGCGGTGTACAGTAAAATCACACTGACAGGTTAGAATAGAGTAGATATATACACATAGAATAGGTATATATACATATATATATGTCAGTGAGACACCTATATATGTATATTTATATTTAATGCAGCGCTAGATAGCATAAAAGCCGCTAATTCAATTGCCGGCTTTTAATTTCTCCTTCACAAACCCGACATGATATGAGACATGGTTTACATACAGTAAACCATCTCATATCCCCTTTTTTTTGCATATTCCACACTACTAATGTTAGTAGTGTGTACGTGCAAAATTTGGGTGCTGTAGCTATTAAATTTAAGGGTTAACTCGCGGAAAAAATTGGCGTGGGCTCCCGCGCAATTTTCTCCGCCAGAGCGGTAAAGCCAGTGACTGAGGGCAGATATTAATAGCCAGGAGAGGGTCCATGGTTATTGGCCCCCCCATGGCTAAAAACATCTGCCCCCAGCCACCCCAGAAAAGGCACATCTGGAAGATGCGCCTATTCTGGCACTTGGCCACTCTCTTCCCACTCCCTGTAGCGGTGGGATATGGGGTAATGAAGGGTTAATGCCACCTTGCTATTGTAAGGTGACATTAAGCCAGATTAATAATGGAGAGGCGTTAATTATGACACCTATCCATTATTAATCCAATTGTACGAAAGGGTTAAAAAAAACACACACACACATGATTACAAAGTAGTTTAATGAAATAAAGACAGCGGTTGTTGTAATAATTTATTGCTCTCTCAATCCATCAGGAACACCCTCGCTTGGCAACATAATAAACGCACAAGATACATACCCTCAGATGTCAGATCACGTCCCACGATGTAATCCATCTGAAGGGGTTAACTAATATTACAGGCAGGAGCCCTGCTAAATGCAGCTGTGCTCGTGCCTGTAATTCCCCGGCGAATGAATGAAATGTAGGTCATTGACCTACATTTCCTTCAGTCGCGGTGATGCGCCCCCTGGTGGATGTCCTCATATGACCTGGAGCGTGGGAAAAAGTTCCCAGGCTGCAGTTTATGAGAACATCCACCAGAGGGCGCCTCACCGCGACTCAATGTAAGTACAGATCCTGCTTTCCTTTCAGCACCCGGGGATTACAGGCACCAGTGAGTGGTTTATCGCAGCTCGTGCCTGTAATATTAGTTAACCCCTTCAGATGGATTACCTCGTGGGACATGATCGGACATCAGAAGGTATGTATCTTGTGCGGTTATTATTTTGCCAAGCGAGGGTTTCCTGATGGATTGAGAGAACAATAAATTATTACAACAACCGCTGTGTTTATTTCATTAAACTACTTTTAAATCATGTGTGTGTGTTTTTTAACCCTTTCCTACAATTGGATTAATAATGGATAGGTGTCATAATTGACGCCTCTCCATTATTAATCTGGCTTAATGTCACCTTCCAATAGCAAGGTGGCATTAACCCTTCATTACCCCATATCCCACCGCTACAGGGAGTGGGAAGAGAGTGGCCAAGTGCCAGAATAGGCGCATCTTCCAGATGTGCCTTTTCTGGGGTGGCTGGGGGCAGATGTTTTTAGCCACGGGGGGGCCAATAACCATGGACCCTCTCCTGGCTATTAATATCTGCCCTCAGTCACTGGCTTTACCGCTCTGGCGGAGAAAATTGCGCGGGAGCCCACGCCAATTTTTTCCGCCATTTAACCCTTTATTTCAGCAGCTACAGCGCTGAAATTTTGCACATACACACTACTAACATTAGTAATGTGGAATATGCAAAAAAAAGGGGATATGAGATGGTTTACTGTATGTAAACCATGTCTCATATCCTGTCGGGTTTGTGCAGGAGAAATGAGAAGCCGGCAATTGAATTAGCGGCTTTAATGCTATCTAGTGCTGCATTAAATATAAATATACATATATAGATGTCTCACTGACATATATATATGTATATAGACACATTCTATGTGTATATATCTAGTCTATTCTAACCTGTCAGTGTGATTTTACTGTACACCGCGCTGAATTACCGGCTTTTCAAAGGACACCGGTGCGTAAAAATCGGACAGAACTCGCATGGTGCGAGTGCTGTGCGATTTTTTTCTCGCACCCATTGACTTGCATTGGCGAGTCTCGTCCGAGAATCGCAGCAATACGCAGCATGCTGCGATTTTTTTCTCAGCCGATCCAGATTTTTCTCAGTCCGATTTCGGCTGAGAAAAAAATCGCAAATCAAAAGACACCTATTAACTAACATTGGTCCGAGTGCAATCCGATTTTTTATTGGATTGCACGCGTCCGTTTTCCTCGCAAGTGGAAAGGGACCCTTAGACTGCAAAACTCTGTTTCTTTCTGTTCTGATTGGTATTAATCTGACTTTTTTGTTGAACCAAGTCTTCTAATCTTGTTTCTTTCCTCATGTCGGCCTCTCTACCACTTACTACCCTACTCCGCCTGTCCTGACCTGTGCACCATCTGATTGCCTGCAACTTTGTATGCTGGGTTCATCTTCATGCCACTGGTTACCAATGTAAACTCTTTTGCAGATAGTGACTTTGGATTGCTATATGGGAAAATCTGCATCACCTGTAGGGGTTAACAATATAGAAAACATGATCCTTCACCATCCGCTCCCTGATTTAGCCCTAATTCAAACCTGTTTGCAATCCATTGGAGCTCCTGGTGGCCTTTACATGTGACAAAATGTGGCAATTCGCCCAGTGACATCTGTCATATTATGGAGAAGGGGAGCAGTAAAGGAGTAGGCTGGTTTAAGACAAGCCTTTCCATTTTGGTTCAGTAATTTAGCTTCTCTTGCTTTCACTTATCTCCCTGCTTGCCAGCTCACTTATTTGGGCACTGCAATTAATGCTCATTTTACCCCAATTACGGATCACAGAATGTGAGGATAGCCGGGGTCATTGCTGATTTTCATTGAGAGACCCTTTACAAAAATGGATTATACAAACCAGTCAATACCAGACAATCATTGATATCTTTTACTAAACTGTAAGTTCTGAACAATAACGTGTACACTTCTGTGTATAGGATTTGTATTTGCAGTACGGTATTGATACATTTCTGCAGTGGAAAATCATTTCCATTGTTGCAAATTTCTTTAATACTACATAATCTCAAGAGTCAAATTTATGGAGTCACAGGACTGATAAGGGTTAAATAGAATACTTTTCTGTTTTATGTGGATCTTTTTGAATATAAATGTCTGGAGGTTGCAGGAAGTCACATTGAAGGCGAGACATTTAGAGGTAATGAAGCCAGACTTATTTTCTTGGGTGCAGTTCCCTAGTTTTCTCCGCGCATTAATCATGACATGGTTTTCTCTGCCATCTCATATGTAATCAATTCTCCAGTTTCGTCCTGGTGATATTGCACGCTGAGAACTTACCTCCCTGGGTAGTTAAAATGGCCTCAGCAAGTCAAGCAAACAAAAGTTGCCATGGTGACAACGGATTCAAAAGAAAATAGATTTAAAATATGTGATTTGATGGCTTTAAAAGAAAGAAAGAAACCCTCCACATGGGTCCTCTGGATGTAACCTGGCTGAGGCACATTTACTGATTTATGGCCAGCACCTCTGAGAGTTGACTGATAACGTTTCCTGATTATTTGCATGCGGATGTTTCGGAGTGTAGATATTGCTCCCGATGCTTTGTTGGGTGATTAAATTGAGAGCAATTTCTTTAAACGGTTCACTGGATCTGTGAAAGAACATAAATCAATGAAAATAATACATTGAATTGCCGAATGTCTCTCTCTCTCTCTGGGAACAGAGCTGGTATTGAGCTTGTCTCGTTATATTAGGCCTCTAATAGACGTGGCCTCTGTATACGCTCCTATAATAGGCCGAGCCGTTCTCTGACGGGTCTGCAGCTTTCCTCTATCCTAGCCCTGCTGTCTCCCATCCATAAGTTTGCCCACATCACCCTACCTTCCTATTCATCATGTGGTATTTAATTTGCAATGTCTCCAATTTTTTGGATAATGTCAGTGGTCTTTATAGTCACATCATCATTATTTGGAAGTTGATCTTGGACGTTGGTGACGTTTGCCAGCCTCTGGCCATTCTGTACGACATCATTGCTCTGCAAATTACAACCAGTTCTCTCTCTCAATTTTTTTTTTTTTAACTCTCCCTGGAGCAAAGTTCCCGGTCTTAATGAAAAATGACAGCACTGATAACCTTGCTCTGGCTTTATAATAATAATACGCTTATACATCTGTGCAGGCACACGTATGAGGTTTTTCACTTCAGATCAGGAAGTTGGCTTATTAGGGCATGTTCACACAGAGTTTGTGGATGCTTAGACAAAATCCACATAAAAAAATTGTGCTTCAATTCTGATTTTAAGATGCTTCTTATTTTGAATGCGAAAACTCATCTATAGAGCACGTCGCTTTTTTAACACGTTAGTAAAAGCATCAGGGCGTACTTTTTAGCGGTTTCCACACGTAAGGTGAATCAAATTGCATCTTTTGCTGTGTTTTTTTTAATGAATTTTTGGCAATTTTTTTTTCGAAAACATTACAAAACGCACACCTTATTTCTACACTCAATGATAGAATTAAAAGTGATTCAAAAACACGCTTTAAAAACCATGTTACAAAACCACATTAAAACCGCTTGAAAGAAAAAAGCCTGCCAAAAAAAGTATTTTAGAAGCAGTTTTTACATGTGTGTATATCGGCCTGAAAAATCCATATTAAAATACTCAATGTGAACATATACTTAGACAAAAAAAAACAGATTACAGGTCCTTCCGCACCATCTTTTCATCCACCTGCATAGTTTTAAAGGATCAGTGACCTTTCATCCAGATCTATTATCCCCAGATTTGTAAGTGCATCCTACAGCTCAAAACTGCAGAACGAGCCCCCACCCAACACTACCAGTGTAGGCTGATCCCCCCACTAGAGAAGCCAACAATTTTCCTGTCAAGCTAGACTGAATCTAGAATCCGGCAAAGGCCGATCTTAGCTGTGATTTATTTATATCGCGCTCAAAAGATGTGATTTCTACAAATAAACGTTCTCTTTGCATTAATTCCACACGGTTTCATCTCTCTACTGTATACAGCTAAACCAATTACTTCCCATCAGTGGTCAGGACGTACAAGGAAAGGTCTCTGACTCTTAGGGAAGACCCCTAGTGACACTTTCTAATACCGCTCTGTCCTAAGAGCTCAAGAAACCCACCAACGCTCTCATGTCGGAGGCAACAAATGAGAACAGTTTACAGTGTCCTTGGCCCACTTCCTAAAATCTGTCTTTTATATGCATATATTACTACTATTCCTAATGTTAAGATTGTTTCAGCCACAATGTGACAGGTGTAATATAGAAAAATTATGGGAAATATGTTGATCCATGCCTCTCACTGTGATTGGATTGTGTCGCAGTGACGCCGTAGGCTATATTGTAACAGATACGGAGATTGTATTTATTTCCTGCTCATTGGCATTTATAGTACGACTTATTTTCTCTGAATCTAGTTCATTTCCATGTCTTATGTTGATCGGACCTGACAAAGGTTCGGCTGTGGGAGCTGGAGCTTGCAGTTAAGAGCAGCTATTAATGCAGACCTGTCACCTATACACAGTGGATGCAGCAAGCAATTGTAGCCTATCTCTTCACTGTAAACTAGTGACTTCCCTAAGGCGTGAGGCAATAAGCATAATCATGAATATTAAATCAGACTGTAAAAATTGCTGTTTTCTTAGGTGACTGATCTCCTTTAATTGCTAACCAAGTAGATAAAGCCAGTTTAGACTTGTGAGTGTATACAATACTGTGCAAACATTTTCGGCAAATGTTGAAAAAAAATGCTACAAAAATAAGAAGCTTTCGAAGATAAAAGTTTTAAAAAGAGAACCTGTCACCATGAAAATGCAGTCCAATCTACAGGCACTATTTTCTAGAACAAGGGGCGTTGAGCAGATTGACATATCGTTTTGTGAAAAAAGTTTCAGTATAACCTCTATTTTAAACATTTAAACTTCAGATTTTTCTGGGATTTTCGGTCCAATGGGCAGCTTTATCCATAATGGGACTTACCCATCATGTAATGCCATCAGGGAGGCCATGTTGCGTGGCTTGGCCTTGCTTCCATGTCTTATGTGTGGTTTTTGGCCACATCTTCCACAAAGACTAGTTCTGGATTGACTTTTCCAAACGGTTGGTCCCACTGGTTGCTGTCAGTTCTGAACCGATGACACTGCTGGACATCTCTCAGTTTTGAAGGGAAGTACCATGTTGTGTCATCTTTCATCTGTTGTGCTAAGTTTTCTTGCCCAACCACTGTACTTATTTTTCTTGAACATTTCATCTTGATCCCAAGTCTGCTGTGAAATCTTTGCCTGTAGAGACCTTGCTGATCCACTATAACTACCTTGTGTCTTGCTGAGATCAGTCTTGCTGTGGTTTATAACCTGTGACAGAAAACTACACAACGGTGAGGTTATAGAAGACAGTGTGATTGTTCCTCACCCAGTTTCTTGAACAGCTGTTTCTCTCCCAGTTAATGTCTGTCTGTTAACCTACATATTAAAATGATAATTACACCTTGTTTGATAGAATTGGTTAATCGTACACCCAGCTATAATCGTACAAAATAAAAAGTCTACCTCTTAACTGAGCAACGAAAATAAACAGCTGCTTTAAAATATTGCGTAGTAAGTGCCAATTTACTTCTAGATATGTTTATATTGAACTCTCACAGATATTTTGTGAATATCATCTCATATCCCAATGTGTTTATCCCGTTCTTACAGTTGTGGCGAACTTATTGTCTACTAGATTTAGTGAGAAGAAATGATGACGGCGACCAGCGGTCACCAAATACTGATGGGATTTACATTTCCCTTTTGTTCATTCACTTTGCATTTTGTTAATTGATAAAAATAAACTATTAACACTTATCTTTGACAGCTTCTTCCTAGCAGCATTTTTCCACACATGTCTAAAACTTTTGCACAGCACTGGATATGCTCTGAAGTCTGACAATGAAACTGGCTCAGTTTATTTTGTTAGCAATCAAAGGAGACCAGTGTCCTAAGAAGACAGCACTTTTCAAGCCTCTGTCCGGACCGGTTGTGCAATGAGGCACAGCACTTTGACAGATCTAGTGTACAGGGGCGGCTGCTGCAGTAACTTTGTGACATCTCACCAGGCAAGAATTCAGATTTGAACAGTGCAGGTAAAAAAAAAAAAAAAAAATCCCATTTCTCATTTTTCTACCCCATTGAGGACACATGGAAATCTGTTTGATTTTAAGAGATCTCGCAATTACTGTAATTTTTCTTTGCTCTTTCTGATTAAATGCAATTTTTTTCCAGTTATCATAAGACACATACAGAATATTTCTAGTATTATATTCCCGGTAGTATCAGACTTCTGAGGCAGGTGAGACTTTCACACAAAACCCATTTTCTTATAGAAGCAATGGCTTTATTTATTCCAGTTAGTCAATATATGTTATCCGATAAAGTATTGTTACTGTGATTTTTTTTAAATATTTTTATGTGGTGGTTTGCATGGCCACATTGATATTCAGTAGCAGATCTGTGTGGTACAGATCTCAAATACATTCATGTGTATGCGGCCAAATAGGAAATTGTTCACAATGGATTCCTCTAATATACAGTTATATGAAAAAGCTTAATGTTTTATAAAAATTGGTTTTTTTTTGCAACAGCTATTTCAGTTTCATATATCTAATAACTGTTGGACACAGTAATGTTTCTGCCTTGAAATGAGGTTTATTGTACTAACAGAGAATGTGCAATCTGCATTCAAACAAAATTTGACAGGTGCATAAGTATGGGCACCTCACCAGAAAAGTGACATTAATATTTAGTAGATCCTCCTTTTGCAAAAATAACAGCCTCTAGTCGCTTCCTGTAGCTTTTAATGAGTTCCTGGATCCTGGATGAAGGTATTTTTGACCATTCCTCTTTACAAAACAATTCCAGTTCAGTTAAGTTTGATGGTCGCCAAGCATGGACAGCCCTCTTCAAATGATCCCACAGATGTTCAATGATATTCAGGTCTGGGGACTGGGATGGCCATTCCAGAACAGTGTAATTGTTCCTCTGTATGAATGCCTGAGTAGATTTGGAGCGGTGTTTTGGATCATTGTCTTGATGAAAGATCCATCCCCTGCGTAACTTCAACTTTGTCACTGATTCATGAACATTATTGTCAAGAATCTGCTGATACTGAGAGGAATCCATGGGTCCCTCAACTTTAACAAGATTCCTGGTGCCTTCATTGGTCACACAGCCCCAAAGCATGATGGAACCTCCACCAAATTTTACTGTGGGTAGCAAGTGTTTTTCTTGGAATGCTGTGTTTTTTTGCCGCCATGCATAACGCCTTTTTGTATGACCAAACAACTCAATCTTGGTTTCATCAGTCAACAGGACCTTCTTCCAAAAAGAAATTGGCTTCTCCAAATGTGCTTTTGCATACCTCAGCCGACTCTGTTTGTGGCGTGCTTGCAGAAACGGCTTCTTTCGCATCACTCTCCCATACAGCTTCTCCTTGGGCAAAGTGCGTTGTATAGTTGACCGATGCACAGTGACACCATCTGCAGCAAGTTGATGCTGCAGCTCTCTGGAGGTGGTCTGAGGATTGTCCTTGACTGATCTCACCATTCTTCTTCTCTGCCTTTTTGATGTTTTTCTTGGCCTGCCACTTCTGGCCTTAACAAGAACTGTAACTGTGTTCTTCCATTTCCTTTCTATGTTCCTCACAGTAGAAATTGACAGGTTAAATCTCTTAGACAGCTTTTTGTATCCTTCCCCTGAACAACTATGTTGAATAATCTTTGTTTTCAGATCATTTGACAGTTGTTTTGAGGAGCCCATGATGCCATTCTTCAGAGGAGATTCAAACAGGAGAACAACTTGCAAGTGGCCACTTTAAGTAGCTTTTCTCATGATTGCATACACCTGGCTATGAAGTTCAAAGCTCAATGAGGTTACAAAACCAAAAAAAGTGCTTTAGTAAGTCAGTAAAAAGTAGGTAGGAGTATTTAAAACAAGAAAATGATAAGGGTGCCCATACCTTATGCACCTGTCAAATTTTGTTTGAATGCAGATTGCACATTTTCTGTTAGTACAATAAACCTCATTTCAAGGCAGAAACATTACTGTGTCCAACAGGTATTAGATATATGAAACTGAAATAGCTGTTGCAAAAAAAACAATTTTTATATAACATTAAGCTTAAGATTAATAGGGGTGACCAAACTTTTTCTTATAACTGTATTAAACTCTAGCGGTAGAGAAGCTGGATAACATTATCGCTCGCGCTTTAATAATATATTCTCTCACTCAGTCTTTCAAACAGGTGATAAATCATTAGAAATGTAATCTATCTACAGGAGACTGGTACAGCAATGGGAAGTAAAATGGCCCCACAGTATGCAAATCTTTTCATGGCCAAGCTTGAAAGCGACTTTTTGTCCTCATGTCCCATCAGGCCTCTGGCGTACTACCGCTACATTGATGACATTTTAATAATCTGGACGGAGTCTGAACCACAGCTAAAGACGTTCCATGAACATTTTAATCAATTTCATCCCACCATCAACTTGACACTCAACTACTCCTGCACTGAAATTAACTTTTTTGACACCATCATTAAGCTGCAGAACAATAGAATAGAGACATCCCTGTATCAGAAGCCAATCGACCGTCCAACATACCTTAAATGGGACAGTTTCCATCCAAAACACATAAAAAACTCCATTGTCTACAGCCAAGCCGTCAGATACAATCGTATATGTTCCAACCCAATGGATAGGGATGAACACCTGGGTCTCCTCAGAAAGACCTTTTTGAATCAGGGCTACCATCCAAGAACAATTGAAAATCAGATCACAAGAGTCACCAGAATATCAAGGAATCACCTGCTACATTACAAAACTAAAGAAGAAAATAACCGGGTACCTCTAGTAGTTACCTACAATCCAAATCTGGAGGCGCTAAGGGGAGCTGCACGGAAATTACAACCTTTACTGCAAAAAGATGCCCGATTACAATCCATTTTTCCAGACCCCAAATCTAAAAAGCATCATTGTCAAGAGCTCCCTGTCCTCTCCAACAGCTGCAGGTACCTTTCCTTGCAACCAGAAAAAATGTAAAACCTGTCCATTTATAATGACCACGGACAAGATAAAGATTCCCAACTCACATCAGGACTACAAGATACCAGGTACTTTCAGCTGCGTCACTTCTAATGTGGTGTACCTAATTATTTGTACTAAATGTCCAACTGGGGGTCTGTATGTGGGGGAGACAGGGCAAAAGCTTAGAACAAGATTGAACTCTCACCGCCATACAATAAGAGAAAAAAGAATGGATATACCTGTGGCAATACATTTCTGTCTCCCAAATCATAGCATTATGGACATGAAATTACTTGTATTGAAAGGTAACTTCAAATCGCAGAAAGACAGGAGAGTCTGGGAATATAAACTGATGACGACCTTTGACACTCTAACTGCAGGAATGAATGTGTCACATGGATTTATGTCTTTTTACATCAATTAAGGAACTTGCCCATCAGACCATGTGGGGTCATCACAACAGAGACCCTAATCACAGGACAATAAAACAATCCTTATCTAAGAATTGGCCCAATATTTATGGACGTAACTGTTTATCACCCATGGTAATTCTGCGTCATGTCACCTGGCTTATCCATGGTTTTTTTTCCCCTCTTTTTTTTTTTTTTTCTCTATACTATGTTGTGCATAAATGTGATTCTTCAGAATTTGTTTTAGTCTTTGCCTGATGAAGAGACGTATGTAGTCTCGAAAGCTTGCAATTTGTTACCATCTTTTCAGTTAGCCATTAAAAGGTATCAACCACTGAGGACTCTCAATTCTAAATATTTTAGAAATGTAAAGACAGATCACGAACAATGTCTCCAGCAGTCTGACGTTTAATGTACAGAAGCTGGATCTATAGAGACCTGACTGCGTGCAAAGAATTTAATGCGAGACCGTACATCACGCCTACGAATACGCAATTAACTCATTTGCTTGATTTTGTTAATTTGCATAATCTCCAGTACAGCTGTCAATACATTTATCACCTCGCAAACACATCAACATTACACAAAGAGACCCCTGTGGTCCTCAAAGATGGCGAATAGCAAATAGCTAATTAAAATATTGAAACTTGTGCAACCGGGAGCTGCAGGTTTACTGCCTACCGATCTAGAAAGATTAACACAGGTACAGGCGCTACTGTGCCCCTGTCCAAACTGACAGCGCTCCAGATGTGAGTAACAAGCTTCCCCTTCCCTAGGGCTGACTTGTGTAATTCACAGTGTATCCTGCATTATCACTGATGGCTATCTGACCAGGCTACTTGTTATCCCTTATCTTTATGATGTCAGTACTGCTTCCAGCAAAGGACAAGGGGGCCACAGGCAGGATGATCCCACTTACAGAGTCTTCCCCTGGGGATAGTATGGTTATCACTGCTAGAGTCTATTTTTATAACATGACCATCACATGGGATTTGTAGATAAGACTATAATGTCTATATTCTTTTTCCAACAGCCATGCTAATATAGGTTGAAATGACCTTGATAGTCAGTTTCAAGGATATAGAAGTGAATGGAAACCATAGTGATTGTGAGGCAGTGACCCCTGTTACAGCTAGGGGGCGCTGTATGTGCTCTCCAGAATGTGCATGGAAGCATAGTGAGGCCATGAGGACGTACTACAGACACAGGTGTGGCTGTAAGGCCATGTGCACACGTCCGGATTTCTTGCAGAAATTTCCTGAAGAAAAACGGAAATTTTCTGCAAGAAATCCGCATTTTTTTTTTGCGTTTTTTTTCCGTTTTTTTCGCGGTTTTTTTAGCATTCTGCAAGCGTAATTAGCTTGCAGAATGCTAAAGTTTTCAAAGCGATCTGTAGCATCGCTTGGAAAACTGACTGACAAGTTGGTCACACTTGTCAAACATACTGTTTGACAAGTGTGACCAACTTTTTACTATAGATGCTGCTTATGCAGCATCTATAGTAAAAGATAGAATGTTTAAAAATAAAAAAAAATAAAAAATATGGTTATACTCACCCTCTGCAGACAGCCGATCTCAGCGGCGTCCGTTCCTATAGATGCCGGTGTGGTTCAGGACCTTCGATGACGTCGCGGCTTATGATTGGTCGCGTGAGTCACATGAGCGGTCACGCAACCAATCACAAGACAGCGACGTCATCACAGGTCCTGAACCACACCATCTATAGGAACGGAAGAGAGAGCATGCACCGGAGAGGCTGGAACACTTCGGGGGCCATCAGAGGGTGAGTATATATTTTTTATTTTAATTCTTTTTTTTTTTACCAATTATATGGTGCCCAGTCCGTGGAGGAGAGTCTCCTCTCCTCCACCCTGGGTACCAACCGCACATAATCTGCTTACTTCCCGCATGGTGTGCACAGCCCCGTGCGGGAAGTAAGCAGATCAATGCATTCCCAGGTGTGCGGAATCCCCGCAATTCCACATTTTTAATGAACATGTTGCTTTTTTTTCCGCGATGCGATTTTTTCGCGGAAAAAAATGCAACATTTGCACAAAAAATGCGGAATACCCTGTAAATAATAGGAGGCATATGTAAGCGTTTTTTTCGCATTTTTATCATGTTTTTATAGCGAAAAAACACGAAAAAAACGTGAAAAATCCTGAACTTGTGCACATGGCCTAATTAGAATAGTGAAGCAGTGACTGATTAAAAAGCCCTGTAGTAGTGGGGGAGGTGTGTCAGTGTGTTCTTGGAAGCAGACAGGGCAGTTGTCTGCAGAGCTCTCTCTGTGTGGAGCAGCACAGAGGCTAAAGGAACCAGAGAGACTGACACCCTGCATCTTGGGCTGTCTTACGTGTACCTGGCTGCACTCCAGAGGATAAAGAGTGCAGTGCGCTGAGTGAGTACAGAGACTTGTTACCGGCGTGCCGTCACCCAGGGAAACTGGACAGAGGGAAGTTCGGCCTGTGTATTGACTGCGTCATATAGCCATGCATTATTATTGGACTGTATGAAGAAGCCGTATACTATATTGACTGTGTGAAGTAACACAATAAAAGAACGTTTTGTTTGAACTTGTTTGGGTCACTGCCGTTTCACTGTGTATGGTCATACCGCTGGATCACATGATGTACAGTTTGTCGTGTCACTAAAGGCCCCGTCTCACATAGCGATTTACCAACGATCACGACCAGCGATACGACCTGGCCGTGATCGTTGGTAAGTCGCTGTGTGGTCGCTGGGGAGCTGTCACACAGACAGCTCTCTCCAGCGACCAACGATCAGGGGAACGACTTCGGCATCGTTGAAACTGTCTTCAACGATGCCGAAGTCCCCCTGCAGCACCCGGGTAACCAGGGTAAACATCGGGTTACTAAGCGCAGGGCCGCGCTTAGTAACCCGATGTTTACCCTGGTTACCAAAAAAAACAAACAGTACATACTCGCCTTTCGGTGTCCGTCAGGTCCCTTGCCATCTACTTCCTGCTCTGACTGAGTGCCGCCGTACAGTGAGAGCAGAGTGCAGCGGTGACGTCACTGCTGTGCTGTGCTCTCACTGTACGGCGGCAGTCAGTCAGAGCAGGAAGCAGACGGCAAGGGACCTGACGGACATCAGATGGTGAGTATGTACTCTTTGGTTTTTTTTACATTTACGCTGGTAACCAGGGTAAACATCGGGTTACTAAGCGCGGCCCTGCGCTTAGTAACCCGATGTTTACCCTGGTTACCAGTGAAGACATCGCTGGATCGGTGTCACACACACCGATTCAGCGATGTCAGCGGGACCTCAACGACCAAAAAACGGTCCAGGCCATTCCGACACGACCAGCGATCTCACAGCAGGGGCCTGATCGCTGGTACGTGTCACACATAGCGAGATCGCTACTGAGGTCGCTGTTGCGTCACAAAACTTGTGACTCAGCAGCGATCTCGCTAGCGATCTCGCTATGTGAGACGGGGCCTTTAGGTTCCTGTCTCGCAACGATCTGTGATATAATATTTGACTGGAATCAAAAGACAAAGCCCAGAGATTTAGGCCTGCTTCTCTCCACATGTTAATGGTTTACTTGACATATTCTTTTGTACTGTAAAAAAAAAAATTATTTAAGCAGATCTATTAAAAAAATGGATGTTAAAAAGCAGATATATTTGCTTCAAAATGCTCTCACATCACATGCCGTATGCTAGTGTGACTCCAGCCTAAGTCTCTATACTCAGTTGGTTTTCTTAAAGGGCCACTGTCACCCCCCCCCCCCCCCCCCCACAGCCGTTATAAACTAAAAGAGCCACCTTGTGCAGCAGTAATGCTGCAGTCTAACAAGGTGGCTCTTTTAGTTTTTGATTCATTTATTACCTCAATAAAGCGTTTTAAAAATTGGCCACAAATACCAGATATTACACCACAGAAAAACAGGCAAAGGTGCTTACCTGTCTAGGCCTCAAATCAAATGCACTCTCATGGTGCAGTGGGCCCCAAGTAAAGATGGCGACTACACAGGTGTGGTAATACCAAATGAGACAGCCAGCCTACAATCAGGGATTGGCCGCTGGGCACACCAGTGCAAATAATAATCTGCAGCAATGTTCACACAGAGTATGCACAGCAACTGGATCCTAGCCTATTAGTAACGCCATGTGGCGGGCTGACCAGTGCTAACTGTAATGCGTCCTGTGTGAACAGAGGCCACAACTTACAAAGCCATCAGGGCCCAACTGCACCTCAAAAAGTAAAAGTAAAAAAAGTGCACAAGAACATATCGAAAAATGTAAGGTATTAGTTAATATTATGGCCACAATACATAAGCTGGCAACCAGATATTGTACCTGGAGGCGGTCCGAATCGTCCTCTATCAATCTCCCAACTGCCGTCACTCTTCTCTTCAGGGGCGATGGTCGCCGCCCCCTTCGCGCTGTTGCTTCTTAAATCCGGCGCCTGCGCTGTGCGTGCCTGCCTGGGGCAGGCGCAGTCTTCATTGTCAGTCACAGTTCAGACGCAGGGTGCCTGACTGCGCCTGTGCGGGCAGTGCGGCCACCCTGTTCCTGAATCCCCGCCCCGCACTGTGTTATTCATTATGCACAGTGCGGGGCTGGGGTTCCTGGGCATGCGCACTGCGCTTGTCAGACGCTCCCCCGGTCCCCCGCCTTCCAGCGTTGTTCTTTGTGGCTGTTCAAAACGTCGGCAATGAAACCTGTATATTCCGGCAATGCTGGAAGGCGGGGGACCGGGGGAGCGTCTGACAAGCGCAGTGCGCATGCCCAGGAACCCCAGCCCCGCACTGTGCATAATGAATAACACAGTGCGGGCCCCAGGCAGGCACGTGCAGCGCCCCCACTGCCGCAGGGCCGAGGGGTACCCGGTACCGGGCCTCTGAGTCTCTGCTCTGGGATTGTCACGGTGGCTAGACCCGGTCCGTGACCCTGCTGAGGGGCGTACAATGATAGGTGTGCGTGATGGTGATGATGTTGTGGTGGTGCGGTGCAGGTTGCAGTAAATAACGAGGACACCAGATTGCAGTCTCTTTACCTCTTTACTGAAGGCTTCAGGGTCCTCAATCCGGAATACGGTTAACCGGGCTGCGCAAGCCTGGTCGGTCCGATGGCACATCCAGAGTTCCCTTTGCAGGTGGAAATCTGTGCCTACCTGCTAGCGCTTGTGTGTTGTAGTCCTTCCCTGCTGAGCACCACGGGATAGTTCTCACAACTGTTGTGTCTGTTTCTCGTGTTCCCTCACAACTCGATTCTGATGTTCTTTCACGTCCCCCAGATCTTATGGTTAGGACGCACCCGTATGACGGGGAGGCTCGGAGCTCTTCCGGGACTCTAGCGTCGCCCCACTCCTGTTGTTACCCCCCTGTGTCTTCCTAGGTCAATTGGGTGAGACAGCCCGCCTATAACTGACTGTCCTGCCGTAGGTTTGAAGTTTGGCTTGGAGCTCTATACTTCCTTGGCGTTCCGGCCACCGGTTATGCGCCTCAGTAGGATGTTGCCTCGTCTTACAGCACGACTCCTACTGGTATTTCTCCTTGTTGCGTTGATCTCGTTTCTCACTCAGCACAATATACCTCGCTTCTTGTCCTTTCTTAGGGTACCGCCGCTATATCGTGCAGGTGCGGTCCCGTAACGTTCTCTCTGGTTGCTAGGCCTCTGTCAGGATCCCACCCCTGACAGGGACCCCTCTGAATCTTCCCCTACAACACCCTCTGCCACAAGGTGTTGCCTGGTTCCAACCCAGTCAGCTTTCTCTCTAACTTCCTGCCTAACCCCCAGTTTTACCAGATTGTGAGGAGTGGCCTAATAAATAGAACCCTTAGCTCCCCCCTGGAGGCCAGACTGTGAAATGTATTGGTGTCTGTGATACCTGGTCAGATGAACTCCTTCAGTGCCATCAGACGTACCATAGCCCCCCTTAGTGGCGGAGCAACAGTACTGCAACGACCAGGACTCTGGGGCGCTGCACTCCCCCCCGGTTAAATCCAGTACTCCTGGACTGGGAAGAAAACAACAATACATGTCAGCAAAAAGACATACAATTTTGAAAATGCAAGTACAAGTAAACTTTTTAACAGAGCTTCCCTTTATGGGAGGTGAGGACACTTGAACGTTACAAACATGGTTAAATATTTTAAATAACTTTTCTTACCCAACCGGGTATTCTACTAAGTGCAAAATCTTTGAACAATAATTTAACATTGCCTTTAAGGACGTACTCGCTGGATCCACTAAAGACCTTCTTATAAACATTATAAGGCTAATCAACTTTTATGCATTCTCCTTCTTTACATCGGCAGGACCGCCTGTCCTAACTGCTCCAGACCTACTGCCTCTCCTTTCTGTCACAGGATCGCCCCTTTCTGCCCGGGCCTACTGTCTTTCTACTACTATACACAGTATAGAACATATCATCCATCTTTCAGTTCAGGATTACTGAGCCACCTCTGTATGGCTCCTAAGAGGACTCACCACTAACCCCTACGGGTTCACTTCCTGTCCTCATTTTCTAGCACATTATCAAACATTTTCTATTAAATAAAACATTAAACTTCCTTCATTACTTTCTTACTGACATGTATGCAGGATGCTATGTCTACCCCTACGGGTCTGCTGCATCTTTCTTCTAGCTTTCACCTTTACAGGACTTTATTTCAGAGCACATTACCAACATTTCTTACAATCAACTAGTTAGTTACATTTAACTTCTTCTTTCAAGACATTATTGCCATTTAACCATCTCAAGGCAACACTGTTCATAAGTGCAATATGTGAACATTCCCTTTAAGAGGGAACCAAGTCTCTATGAGGTAGTGCAACTTCTCAAGCTGCAAGTCTGTTCGCAGTAAGGACTCCGGTGCTGGTTCCAAGACCAGTGTCTTCGCAAAGAGTCCTTTCCTTGTATAAAACCAGTAGAGAGCACCTTTAAGAGGGTGCAAACTATTTACAACATCAGTTTTTGAATCATTCACCGTCCATGATTCGGCAGTCTCTTGATAACTGAGGCAACAAGTAGAAAACAAACAAAAGGCAATAGGGATCCCGGGTCAACAAAGGGATCCCTTTAAGAGTTAACCCTGGACGGGTTTTAGCAGCAAAACAGCAGAGAAACAAGCAGTTAACTATTTACAATCAATAAAGCATTCTTGCTTACTCAGTTTTCTTGCAGTGCAAGGGGTGGTCTCCTTCCAGGCCTCACCCGGCCAACGGGTCGCGTTGGTGCAGCAAGGGCCGGTCCCGGCTCCAGCAACGACAGGATCCCTCTGCGGGATGCCCTCCTTACTCGGGGGCAAGCGCGACCCAGGGGCACACGGTGAGCCCGGACTTCCGGAGGTTCCACGGAGACAGGTTCCATCGCCTTCTCTGCAGGGGGCTCGTCCTCAGATGTCCCGGTGTCGGCCTGGAGTGCGACACACCGCTGGACGCCCCGAGCTATCCAGCCGACCTCCCTCCTCCACCGGGTGTAGGTCACTGCATCGCCAGGCTCCAGGTCGGAATCGTACCTTCCCCCGCAGGGCTCCACTTCTTCTCGATCAACACGGACCTGTAGTGGCTCCCCGATCTCCTGGATAACTCCCCTTCCCTTCCGGGAGTTAAAGGATACCACAACACCCCAGTGTGACGGTGGAGTCTCCGCGACGCTTGTCAGATCGACCCGGGCCGCAGGTTGGGGTCTGTTCCGCCAAGCCGTCATCAAGCGTCGCAGGTGTTCTGCCTCCGGTAGGATCCTCAAGCCCTGTGCCTGCAGCTCACACTCCGCCGCGGTCGGGATGAAAGAAGCGGGGGACACCGGAGACAGGCGGACCTCCGTAGGTTGGCCCAGCCGAGCGATCACACGGGCGTCGGCCTTCAGGCGGTAGGCTATCTGCCGGGCCTCGGCTGCAGCCACTCACTCCTCGGACGGCGGCCAGGGGGGTCGGCCCATCGGTAGCTCCGCAAGGGTCAGTTCCCGCAACGATGGCGTGTCCGGGGCTGTGTCGGGTTGTGCAGCCTCTCGCTGAGTCGGGTTATTCCCACGCGGTGCTCCCGGCGTCGCCATCTTCGCTTCCTCTCTAGTGTCCTCTTCCCGCGGTCTCTTTCGTGGGCGGCCCCGTCTCCATGGTCTCCACCCTCCAAAGAGGATGAGAAGACGGACCTCGGCTGTTGACGGACACGTCCTCAGGATGCAGAAATATTTAGACTGGGCGGCCATTGTCTTTCGCGCTCTCCAGCTTGTCTACGCCCACTTCCACGCCCCTCTTCTTCTCCTGCGCTCTCCTCAGCGCTGTAATGGCGGATTTTGGCGGTAAATGGCAGTACACAGTCCTTGCAATAAATCACAGTTCAAGTATAATAAATCACAGTTCCAAGGCACACATGACCTGATTCTTCAGGCTTAAGTAGATCCTGTTCGTGACGCCAAAATTGCAGCGCCCCCACTGCCGCAGGGCCGAGGGGTACCCGGTACCGGGCCTCTGAGTCTCTGCTCTGGGATTGTCACGGTGGCTAGACCCGGTCCGTGACCCTGCTGAGGGGCGTACAATGATAGTTGTGCGTGATGGTGATGATGTTGTGGTGGTGCGGTGCAGGTTGCAGTAAATAACGAGGACACCAGATTGCAGTCTCTTTACCTCTTTACTGAAGGCTTCAGGGTCCTCAATCCGGAATACGGTTAACCGGGCTGCGCAAGCCTGGTCGGTCCGATGGCATATCCAGAGTTCCCTTTGCAGGTGGAAATCTGTGCCTACCTGCTAGCGCTTGTGTGTTGTAGTTCTTCCCTGCTGAGCACCACGGGATAGTCCTCACAACTGTTGTGTCTGTTTCTCGTGTTCCCTCACAACTCGATTCTGATGTTCTTTCACGTCCCCCAGATCTTATGGTTAGGACGCACCCGTATGACGGGGAGGCTCGGAGCTCTTCCGGGACTCTAGCGTCGCCCCACTCCTGTTGTTACCCCCCTGTGTCTTCCTAGGTCAATTGGGTGAGACAGCCCGCCTATAACTGACTGTCCTGCCATAGGTTTGAAGTTTGGCTTGGAGCTCTATACTTCCTCGGCGTTCCGGCCACCGGTTATGCGCCTCAGTAGGATGTTGCCTCATCTTACAGCACGACTCCTACTGGTATTTCTCCTTGTTGCGTTGATCTCGTTTCTCACTCAGCACAATATACCTCGCTTCTTGTCCTTTCTTAGGGTACCGCCGCTATATCGTGCAGGCGCGGTCCCGTAACGTTCTCTCTGGTTGCTAGGCCTCTGTCAGGATCCCACCCCTGACAGGGACCCCTCTGAATCTTCCCCTACAACACCCTCTGCCACAAGGTGTTGCCTGGTTCCAACCCAGTCAGCTTTCTCTCTAACTTCCTGCCTAACCCCCAGTTTTACCAGATTGTGAGGAGTGGCCTAATAAATAGAACCCTTAGCTCCCCCCTGGAGGCCAGACTGTGAAATGTATTGGTGTCTGTGATACCTGGTCAGATGAACTCCTTCAGTGCCATCAGACGTACCATAGCCCCCCTTAGTGGTGGAGCAACAGTACTGCAACGACCAGGACTCTGGGGCGCTGCACACGCACAGCGCAGGCGCCGGATTTAAGAAGCAACAGCGCTCAGGGGGTGGCGACCATCGCCCCTGAAGAGAAGAGTGACGGCAGTTGGGAGATTGATAGAGGACGCTTCGGACCGCCTCCAGGTACAATATCTGGTATTTGTGGCCAATTTTTAAAACGCTTTATTGAGGTAATAAATGAATAAAAAACTAAAAGAGCCACCTTGTTAGACTGCAGCATTACTGCTGCACAAGGTGGCTCTTTTAGTTTTTAACGGCTGGGGGGGGGGGGGGGGGGGGTGACAGTGGCCCTTTAAAGGAATTGGCCAGGATTAAGTTTTGTTTAATCTTAGACCTGTATAAGTAGAAAGTAGCAAACACACTTACACTCACTCTCCTCAAGGCCAGCTGTGCCTCTCTGCTGCTTCTCTAGTTTTTTGTTGACAGGCTGCAGTGGTGATGTTATGACTGCATTGCAACTGACCTCTGCAGCCAATCACTGGGCTCAAAGGCTTGTGTGGTCTGCATCAGCATTGCACTGAGCCCAGTGATTGGCTGTCGTGGTCTTGTATCCTGTAGTCACATTGACTGGCCCTACCCCAAGACCTACCAGCCTTGAGTTCAAGAAAAGAGAAGGATGTGTGCTGCTTCTACATTTAGCTCAGAGAAATACATTGTAGCAAACCTTCAGCTTTGAGTAGAACCAGGTAAGGTCAAAATGTGTTGTCACAGGAACACAGGCAGAAAAAGTGGACCTGTAACTCCAACCTATGAATGTTTTGTACATGCTTTCAACATAACGGCCTCACCCCGGCCTCAGTGACCGATATATGACTGCTTTGTGGAGGAAAATTAAAGGCATGCAGTTTACAGTGAATCATATTTGTTTTCTGATTGTTTCTATGCTTGATTTTGCTTATAATCAGATATCAATCAGTATGCAAACTGCGGGGTTGTTGAAAACCCACATGCCTCTATGGTATTCAGACACATTGCAGCTGAGCCAGGGGCCATTATGTGTGTATGTGCCCTAAAGGGGCTTTTGAATTTTCTTTAAAACAATGAAACTTATGAGTTGTGTGTGTAAGGCTACTTTCACACTAGCGTCGTACGACGCACGTCGCAATGCGTCGTTTTGGAGAAAAAACGCATCCTGCAAAATTGCTTGCAGGATGCGTTTTTTCTCCATAGACTAACATTAGTGACGCATTGCGACGCATTGCCACACATCACAACCGTCGTGCGACGGTTGCGTCGGACCGTCGGCACAAAAAAAGTTGCATGTAACGTTTTTTGGTGCGGCGTGTCCGCCATTTCCGACCGCACATGCGCGGCCGGAACTCCGCCCCCTCTTCCCCAGAGCTCAGAATGGGGCAGCGGATGCATTGAAAAACTGCATCCGCTGCCCCCGTTGTGCGGCGCTTTCACAGTATGCGTCGGTACGTCGCCACGTCACATTGCGACATGCGTCGTACGACGCTAGTGTGAAAGTAGCCTAAGGGGAAAGTGGAGCTTTAGCAAGGATGATACAGTTAACACATGTAATTAGATACGTTAGATACAAGTAGCAGATCCCTCAGGGCTACAGAAAATATCTCCATATAGCAAGAGACAAAGATTTGATTTACTTTGTTGTGAAACACAAATAATGTTACAGATAATCAAAGTTCTAAACAGATTCCCTCCTGGATGATTGTGTTTCGTGTCCTTAATTTTCTTTCTGTTTGTGTATGATAACTTCCTTATGGTCTGTCCGGGTGACTAATCTGATAAAGACTGCTGTGTCCTAAATATAAATATAAGCTGCTGCTGGAATACCAAACTGTATAGCCAAGCCTAGACCTGGGGTGGGACATGCTCCCGTGTGCCCACGTACAGATTTCAAGTTATGACCAGAAGTTAAAGGGGTTTTCCAGTTACAAGAAGTTATCACTTATCCACGGAATAGATGATAATTTCTAGATCGGTGATGGTGACCACCATTCTTGTTGTATAGGACTGCTGGAGAAAGCTGAGCTCTGTACCCGGCTTTCTTTGGCAGTCCCATACTGAATGTCTGGACTGATTGTTGAGCATGTGCACTGCTGCTTTATTCGGAGGGGAGGGGGGACAAAATTATAATAATCATAATAATAATTACTATTATTTTTATAGCCCCAGCGTATTGTGCCGCACTTCTCCATTTTAGAGGGGACTTCTACAGACAATAAAGAAATTACAGAATAAGCATAGTCGCATATGAAAAATGGTGTTCGCAAGCTTAAAATCTATGAGGAAATAAGGGAGACACGAAAGGTAAATGGTAAAATGTGCTTATGGAGCGGCCCCAAGCGCAGGGCAGCGGGGTACTCGGTACCGGGTCTCTCGGTTCTGGGGATGTCACGGTGGCCTGACCCGGTCTGTGGCCCTGCTAAGGGGCGCCCAATTAAAGATGTAGGTGACGGTGTAGGTCGCAGTAAATAACGAGGACACAGGGTTGCAGTATCTTTAGCGCTTTACTGAAGGCTTCGGCATCCGCAATCCAGAGCACTGTTAACAGGGCTGGCTGAGACCGGCCGGTCCGAAGGCACATCCAGAGTTCCCTTTGCAGGTGGAAATCAGTAGCCTACCTACTATCGCCTGGGTGTTGTAGTACTTCCCTGCTGAGCACCACGGGATAGTCCTCACAACTGTCGTGTATGTTTCTGTTCTTTCTCTCCGTCCCCCAGATGATATGGATAGGACACACCAGTATGACGGGGTAGGCCTGGAGTTATTTTATAGGGACCCTAGAGACGCCCCTCTCCCACAGTTGCCTCCGTTGTCTTCATTAGGTGAAAAGGTGAGACAGCCAACCTAGAGTTAACTGCCCTGCCGTAGTTCAAAGTAATGCATAGAGTCTATTAGTTCCTCAGCGTTCGGGCCGCCGGCTACGCGCCTCAGAAGGATGTTGCCGATCTCGGGGCACGACTCCTTCTGATTCTATCGCCTTTGTGCTGTGATCGCTTTTCTCACTTCTCCACAATATACTTCGCTTCGTGTCCTTTCTTAAGATGCCGCCGCAATGAGGTGCAGGCACGGCTCCGTAACGATCTGTCCTTTGCTAGGCCACTGTCAGGATCCCACCCCTGACAGGGACCCCCTGAATCTTCCCAAGCAACCTCTTCTCTCACTAGATGTTACCTGGGCAAAACCCAGTCAGCTTCTCTCTAACTTCCTATCCAACCCCCAGTTTTATCAGAGTGTGAGGAGTGGCCTAACACATAGAACCTTTTGCTCCCCCTGGTGGCCAGAGTGTGAAGTGTAATGTGTGACTGTGATACCTGGTCAGGTGAACTCTTTTAGTGCAATCAGACGTACCATCACTCCCCTTAGCAGCAGAGCGACGTTACTGCAACGACCAGGTCTCTGGGGCTCCGCACTTATATTGTTCAATACAGCCATAATATACTAAATAGGGTATGTGCAGCGCCCCAGAGTCCTGGTCGTTGCAGTACTGATGCTCCGCCGCTAAGGGGGGCTATGGTACGTCTGATGGCACTGAAGGGGTTCACCTGACCAGGTATCACAGACACCAATACACTTCACAGTCTGGCCTCCAGGGGGAGCTAAGGGTGCTATGTATTAGGCCACTCCTCACAGTCTGGTAAAACTGGGGGTTGGATAGGAAGTTAGGGAGAAGCTGACTGGGAATCGAACAGGCAACACCCTGTGGCAGTGGGTGTTGCGGGGAGAGACTCAGGGGGGTCCCTGTCAGGGGTGGGATCCTGACAGAGGCCTAGCGAACAGAGAGAACGTTACGGGACCGCGCCTGCACCTGATCGCGGCGGTACCCTAAGAAAGGATAAGAAGCGAGGTTTATTGTGCTGAGTGAGAAACGAGATCAACCAACAAGGAGAAACACCAGTAGGAGTCGTGCTGTAAGACGAGGCAACATCCTACTGAGGCGCGCAGCCGGTGGCCGGAACGCCGAGGAAGTATAGAGCTCCAGGCCTAACTTCAAACCTACGGCAGGACAGTCAGCTATAGGCGGGCTGTCTCACACAAATCACCTATGAAGACACAGGGGGCAACAATAGGAGAAGGGCGACACTAGGGTCCAGGAAGAGCTCCGAGCCTACCCGTCATACGGGTGCGTCCTAGCCATGTCATCTGGGGGACGAAGAAGAACATCAGAATCGAGTTGTGAGGGAACTTCAGAAACAGTTTTAACTCATTCTACCCCATTTTGGTGATTGGTGTGGTCTCAGCAGTTGGACCCCCATAGATGTTTAAGTTATGTTATTCTTTGGATAGGTGTAAACGTAATGTGAACCAAATAAGCATGATTGCTGCTCAATGCTTCAATAATCTCTAGCTTTCTGTATATTATTATTATACATTTTTATAGCGCCATTTATTCCATGGCGCTTTACATGTGAACTAGGCAAATATAGACAAGTAATAAACATGAGTAAAATAAGGCACACAAGTACAGGAGGAGAGAGGACCCTGCCCGCGAGGGCTCACAGTCTGCAGGGGATGGGTGAGGATACACTAGGAAAGGGTAGAATTGGTCATGCGGCGGTTCAACAGACAGAGGATCGCTGCAGGTTGTAGGCTTGTCGGAAGAGGTGAGTCTTCAGGTTCCTTTTTAAGGTTTCCGTGGTAGGCGAGAGCCTGATGTGTTGGGGTAGAGAGTTCCAGAGTATAGGGGAAGCACGAGAGAAGTCTTGTATGCTGTTGTGGGAGGAAGAGATGAGAAAGGAGTAGAGGAGATCAGGAGAGGATCGAAGGTTGCGTGTAGTTAGGTACTGGGAGACCATGTCACAGATGTATGGAGGAGACAGGTGGTGAATGGCTTTGTATGTCATTGTTAGTGTTTTGAACTGGAGCCTCTGGGCAATAGGAAGCCAATGAAGGACCTGGCAGAGAGGAGGGGCCGGGGAATAACGGGTAGACAGGTGGATTAGTCGGGCAGCAGAGTTTAGGATGGATTGGAGTGGTGTCAGAGTACTAAATGGGAGGCCAGAGAGTAGGAGGTTGCAGTAGTCGAGGTGGGAGATAAGGGAATGCACTAGTGTATTTGTGGTTTCATGGTCAAGGAATGCACGGATCCTGGAAATGTTTTTGAGTTGGAATCGGCAGGAGGAGGCAAGGACTTAGATATGTGGCTTGAAAGAGAGGGCAGAGTTGAGGATCACTCCCAGGCTCCGAGCGGGCGGAACTGGGGAAAGTGAGCAGCTATTGACATTGATGGATAGCTTTCTGTATATGTTTTGTCCATAAATTGTGTGCCCCCTTTAGTGGTGTCCTAGGCAGCTGCCTACTGTACCTAACCCTCATTCTGCCCTTGTAATGCCCACGCTCAGAGCTTTTCAGTTACGTTCACAGACAGTAGTCAAGTACACTATATGACATTTTTTATGCTGCAGGCTGCACCATATCCATCATCTTTGCTGTAAATTATGAGATACTGAAGTACAAAGGGTTGCACTATGGTGAAAATGGCAATAAGTTAGTCTCATTGGTGCCACAGGAAAACCTGACTGTACGAAACCGTGACATGTGACAAATGGGTTACCAAACGTAATCGTTATATTGATGTCCAACTTGGCTGATCTACACAATAATCGAGAGCTACTTGTTAGAATTTGCTGCTTATTTTCACCGGTTTACTGCGTCTTTAATGTGTCTAGATAAGTAATTGTAACCCTCAGAGTAGCCTTTTACGTGAACCTCTCTGTATTTCCGTTCATAGCAGGGCACCGCCATCTCAGATTAGTTATCTGTGTGGATGATACCTATATAAATATGGGCTTTGGTTTCTCCTCCAGTCGCATTACCCATTAAGAGTGAGACAATTACACGATGCCTCGTAACAATTCCAGTCATACTGTCAGGTCAGATCATTCAGATCGGCTCGGCCAAGGGTCTATCTGTTAGAAGCGTTTAGAAGTCCTTATTTCTGTATCACAGGAGCCTGCGTAATGAGCACAATCCAGAACAGACACAATTCATTGTGTTCAATGGTTTCCACTAAATTAAATCAGAGCCTGAAACATTGTCCATCTACTTTCACTGGTTGAAATTGAATTGTAGAAATCTCAGGAATATGTTCGGCATCAATTAGTGTCTACAGAATCTACTGAAAACTTCCCCACAAATGTTATAAATCCTGGAGCTAATTCATAAATTGGAGTGTATGTATGTTCCTGGAAGAAAGCTGTACCTCTACCATGTCGAACAGAAAATAAGGAAAAGTTTTTGTAATTGATAGGAAAAGCAGCGCACAATGCAATGCTATTTCTCACATTAAAGGTGTGACCTACTTTATCTTAATAGTCGCAACCTACAAGAAACAAAATGATAATTTACCCTTCTGTAACTAAGCAAGTAAAAAAAGAAAAAGTGCATCTAAATAACATAGGGTTCTTAGGCCTCCCTGCCTTGAGCTGGATGGTTCATTTAAAAGCTTCTCAAGGCGGAGGTGTCCAGAGTTCGGGACCCAGTCCTTTGTCTGCCCTTATTCGCACTGAGGCAGCTTCTGACACATGGTAAGGTTTTAATATTAGACAGCATAGGACCGTGCCGAACAGGATCACCTTGCCGTTGGTGGGATGGCTTTTATCCTTTATTTTTAATAAAAAGCAGTGTTTATTAAGAACCCTGTGTTTATTTAGAAGCACTTTTGCTTTTTTTACTTGTTTAGTTACAGCATGGTATATGATCATTTTTTTTCTTGTAGGTTTTGTCTGATGAATGGCCAAAGTGAACATGCGTGTGTTACATGTATACTAACTTAGACTCCAGCTCAGTTTTTGTGTTTTCTCTTGTAGTGCAGTTTTTCTTACAAACTGACCAGCACTTCTGTCTTTGACAATGTGACCAGATCAGCCAATCAGCTTCCTCTTATTGTAAAACACCTCACATGGGAAAGCTGCTTTTCTATTGGAGGAGGCTGTTGGGGTGATCTGGTCACTTGCTCCTCCATCGGCAACCATTTTTTTAAACCAGAAGTGCTGGTCAGTTTGTGAGGAAAGCTGCACTAATAAGAGTACCGTATATACTCGAGTATAAGCCGAGATTTTCAGCCCAAATTTTTGGGCTGAAAGTGCCCCTCTCGGCTTATACTCGAGTCACGGTCGGCGGCAGGGTCGGCGGGTGAGGGGGAGAGGGCGCTGAGGCATACTTACCTGCTTCCGGGGCTCCTGGCGCTGTCCCTGCAGTCCCACGGTCTCCGGGTGCCACAGCTCTTCCCCTGTTCAGCGGTCACGTGGGACCGCTCATTAGAGAAATGAATATGGACTCCACTCCCATAGGGGTGGAGCCGCATATTCATTTCTCTAATGAGCGGTAACGGTGACCGCTGATAGAGGAAGAGGCTGCGGCACCCGGAGACCGTGGGACTGCAGGGACAGCGCCAGGAGCGCCGGAAGCAGGTAAGTATTACATATTCACCTGTCTGCGTTCCACAAGCCGGGCGCCGCTCCATCTTCCCGGCGTCTCTCCGCACTGACTGTGCAGGTCAGAGGGCGCGATGACGCATATAGTGTGCGTATATAGTGTGCGCGCCGCCCTCTGCCTGATCAGTCAGTGCAGAGAGACGCCGGGACGGGACGCTGACGAGCTGCAAGCAAGAGAGGTGAGTTTGTCATTTTTTTTTTTTTTATTGCAGCAGCAGCAGCAATGGCACAGCTTTCTATGGTACATCTATGGGGCAATAATGAACGGTGCAGAGCACTATATGGCACAGCTATGGGGCAATAATGAATGGTGCAGAGCATTATATGGCTCAGCTATGGGGCTATAATGAACGGTGCAGAGCACTATATGGCACAGCTTTCTATGGTACAGCTATGGGGCAATAATGAACGGTGCAGAGCACTATATGGCACAGCTATGGGGCCATAATGAACGGTATGGAGCATCTATTTTTATTTTTGAAATTCACCGGTAGCTGCTGCATTTTCCACCCTAGGCTTATACTCGAGTCAATAAGTTTTCCCATTTTTTTGTGGCAAAATTAGGGGGGTCGGCTTATACTCGGGTCGGTTTATACTCGAGTATATACGGTAAGTGGCTAACCCCTTTTAGATTTTGGACACCATTGTGTAACCTGACAAAAGACATTATTAATCAGTGGACTCTTATTCCTCCTGAATATTTCTTAGCAAATTTACAACTGGCTGTTGCTACTTTAATTGTCCAATGCGGGTGTCCCTACAGCGTTCTGAAAAAATAATATTGGTGAAAGTTTTTGGCTGTGTGGCGACGTAAAGTCCTGCTCTAATTGCATGACAATTATAGTCACAATTTGACTTCAGTGATTTCTTATGGGAAAAGTCCAGACACTGTATAACTGGAATAATAAATCTGCACAGAGGTATTCCTAGGGACAATTTAATAGTACTGATGTCACAACAGTGTTGAAGAATCGAGCCAGTGCAATTTGCAGATGTGAATAGCTTTGCGTGCTCATCCACACAGTGGACGGATGCAGGAGCTGCCTTTTATTGTATTCACTTTTCTGCTCCAGAACAATGCATGCTGCAATTTTTCCAAGAAGACCATCAGTTCTTGTGGAAAATCGCACATTGGCTACAATTGTGCTGTGAACTTTCATTTTGCATGTCTGAACAAGTCCTTGGGGTGTTTTAGGGTGCTTTCACATTGCGCTTATCTCCACGTTCGTGTGTCCTGTTGGGGCTTGCGCCTGAACCTTCCCCCACTTATCGGTATCTTGACTTATGCACCGACAGGCCATAGACTATAATGGTACTGCAGAGCGAGCGTTCTGGGTGTCCGCTACTGCAGGGCGATTGTTCCGGGTGTCCACCTCCAGTAGGCATATACCACTAAAAATGATGCACGTCAGAGCGCATGCTCGCCTTGTTGTCACCATTATAGTCTATGGCCTTGTCGACGCATACATCAGAATTTCAATTTGCGGGGGTTTGGACCCAAGCCTCCACAGGACCCACAAACATGCAGTAAAGCGCAATGTGAGAGCACTCTATATGGTGGTGATATGACAGTGGTGAGTGTCTTCACTCCATGGCAGTGGTGAGTGTCTTCACTCCATGGCTTAATTATATTGTGATGACGTCACGTAAGGTTTATCTGTAGTCTTCACTGAGCAGTTCTGACTTCCCTTTGCCTCTTCTCGTTCGTCACCCATGTAATGATGATTCATGCGATCTATCACATTCTCCAACTTGTCATCAGGGTTAAGGCGTTCAGCCAGGGAGAAACATTGGAAAGCGTATAACTTCATCCCAGTTGGAGCTGTGAAAACTTTAGCAGTTCTAAGTATGAAACAGAGACGTTAAGAGAAGAGACTGAGCTCTTGGGACAATTTTGCAGATTCCCCCCATCCTTACCCCACCCAAGTATTTTGTTTCCTATAAAAGGCCACACTGTATAAAGCTTTTTACAGCTGTAAGCTTGAAAATGAAGATGAGATCCATCTTGTTAGAGGAGCACTAAGCATCTGGAGATGATCCTGAACAGCAACTCTAAGGCTATGTGCACATTATACGTTTTCGTGCGGAAAAGGGCCAAATCCACTATTGAATCTTTATGCAAGCTTATTCAATGACAATACTGAAGTGTTGTGCGTATTATCAGTAATTTTTTGTGCGTATTTGCAGTGCGTTTTTTTCTGCAGCATGTCAATTTTTTTTGCGTTTCCTCACCTATTGAGTCAGTCAAATCCGCAGCAAAAACACAGGTATAAAGATGTTTGCGGAATTGCTGAGTTTTTGTTTTGTGTTTTACCGGCATCCTACGGTGTTTCCCACACATATTCAAATAAAAATAAATGACTCATCTTAATGCCCAATCCCCCGATGCCCTTGTCTCCAAGAAATAATGTAAAATATTAAACCAACATATATTCGCCTGTCGGCCGTAGTCCACGTAATCCCGAGTCCCATGGCGAACTCACTTGTAGAGCAGTCACATCAGGAGATGTGACTGCTTTACCCGCCAACCGGTGATACACTGTGGGAGCGATTACCTCCTGTCAGTGTATCCACCAGCTGTCTTTCCACCAGCTGTCTTTGAGAGCAGTCACATTAGTGACTGCTCTCAAAGTCATGAGGATAGTCGTGGGAGATTATGGATTACCTTCTCTGCGGACAGGTGAGGAATTTTGTGGTTTATTATTTTATTTTTCTTGCAGAAGACGGCGTCAGCGGACTAGACGTTCGGTAAGTATGGTTTAATTAAGATTATTAACCCTTTAGTGACAGAGCCAATTTGGTACTTAATGACCGAGCCAATTTATACAATTCTGACCAGTGTCACTTTAAGAGGTTATAACTCTGGAACGCTTTATCGGATCCCGCTGATTCTGAGATTGTTTTTTCGTGACATGTTGTACTTCAAGTTAGTGGTAACATTTCTTCGATATTACTTGCGATTATTTATGAAAAAAATGGAAATATGGCGAAAATTTTTAAAATTTTGCAATTTTCAAACTTTGTATTTTTATGCCCTTAAATCAGAGAGATATGTCACAAAAAAATAGTTAATAAATAACATTTCTCACATGTCTACTTTACATCAGCACAATTTTGGAAACAATTTTTTTTTTTGTTAGGGAGTTATAAGGGTTAAAAGTTGACCAGCAATTTCTCATTTTTACAACACCATGTTTTTTTTAGGGACCACATCACTTTTGAAGTGATTTTGAGGGGTCTATATGATAGAAAATAACCAAGTGTGACACCATTCTAAAAATTGCACCCCTCAAGCTGCTCAAAACCACATTCAAGAAGTTTATTAACCCTTTACGTACTTCACAGGAACTAAAACAATGTGGAAGAAAAAAATGAACATTTAACTTTTTTTTGCAAACATTTTACTTCAGAACCATTTTTTTTAATTTTCATAAGCGTAAAAACAGAAATTTAACCACAAATTTTGTTGTGCAATTTTTCCTGAGTACGCCGATACCCCATATGTGGAGGTAAACCACTGTTTGGGCGCACCGCAGAGCTTGGAAGTGAAGGAGCACCGTTTGACTGTTTCAATGCAGAATTGGCTGGAATTGAGATCGGATGCCATGTCGCGTTTGGAGAGCCCCTGATGTGCCTAAACAGTGGAAACCCCCCACAAGTGATACCATTTTGGAAACTAGACCCCTTAAGGAACTTATCTAGATGTGTGGTGAGCACTTTGAACCCCCAAGTGCTTCACAGAAGTTTATTACGTAGAGCCGTGAAAATAAAAAATCTAATTTTTTCTACAAAAATGATCTTTTTGCCCCCAAATTTTTATTTTCACAAGGGTAACAGGAGAAATTAGACCACAAGTTGTTGTGCAATTTCTCCTGAGTACGTCGATACCCCATATGTGGGGGTAAACCACTGTTTGGGCGCACCGCAGAGCTTGGAAGAGAAGGAGTGTCGTTTTACTTTTTCAATGTAGAATTGGCTGGAATTGAGATCGGACGCCATGTCATGTTTGGAGAGCCGCTGATGTGCCTAAACAGTGGAGACCCCCCACATATGACACCATTTTGGAAACTAGACCCCTTAAGGAACTTATCTAGATGTGTGGTGAGCACTTTAAACCCCCAGGTGCTTCACAGAAGTTTATAACGTAGAGCCGTGAAAATAAAAAAATCGCATTTTTTCTACAAAAATGATCTTTTTGCCTCCAAATTTTTATTTTACCAAGGGTAACAGGAGAAAATGGACCCCAGAAGTTGTTGTACAATTTGTCTTGAGTACACCGACACCCCACATGTGGGGGTAAACCACTGTTTGGGCGCATGGCTGAGCTCGGAAGCAAAGGAGCGCCATTTGACTTTTCAATGCAAAATTGACTGGAATTGAGATCGGACGCCATGTCGCGTTTGGAGAGCCCCTGATGTGCCTAAACAGTAGAAACCCCCCAAAAGTGACCCCATTTTGGAAACTAGACCCCCCATGGAACTTATCTAGATGTGTAGTGAGAACTTTGAATGCCCAAGTGCATCACAGAAGTTTATAATGCAGTCGTGAAAATAAAAAATATATATTTTTTAACAATAAAGATTTTTTAGCCCCCAAGTTTTTATTTTCACAAGGGTAACAAGAGAAATTGGACCCCAAAAGTTGTTGTCCAATTTGTCCTGAGTATGCTGGTACTCCATATGTGGGGGTAAACCACTGTTTGGGCGCACGGCAGAGCTCGGAAGGGAAGGAGCGCCATTTTGGAATGCAGACTTTGATAGAATTGTCTGCGGGCGTTATGTTGCGTTTGCAGACCCCTAATGTACCTAAACAGTAGAAACCCCCAACAAGTGACCCCATTTTGGAAAATAGACCCCCCCAAGGAACTTATCTAGATATGTGGTGAGGACTTTGAATGCCCAAGTGCTTCACAGAAGTTTATAATGCAGAGTAGTGAAAATAAAAAATATTTTTTTTCCCACAAAAAAGATTTTTTTAGCCCCCAAATATTTATTTTCACAAGGGTAACAAGAGAAATTGGACCCCAAAAGTTGTTGTCCAATTTGTCCTGAGTATGCTGGTACCCCATATGTGGGGGTAAACCACTGTTTGGGCGCACGGCAGAGCTCGGAAGGGAAGGAGCGCCATTTTGGAATGCAGACTTTGATAGAATTGTCTGCGGGCGTTATGTTGCGTTTGCAGAGCCCCTGATGTACCTAAACAGTAGAAACCCCCACAAGTGACCAAATTTTGGAAACTAGACCCCCTAAGGAACTTATCTAGATATGTGGTGAGAACTTTGAATGCTCAAGTGCTTCACTGGAAGTTTATAATGCAGAGTAGTGAAAATAAAAAAATATTTTTTTTCCCACAAAAAAGATTTTTAGCCCCCAAATTTTTATTTTCACAAGGGTAACAGGAGAAATTGGACCCTAAAAGTTGTTGTCCAATTTATCCCGAGTACGCTGATGCCCCATATGTGGGGGTAAACCACTGTTTGGGCGCACGGCAGAGCTCAGAAGGGAGGGAGCACCATTTGACTTTTTTAGTGCAAAATTGGCTGTCGTGTTTGGAGACCCCCTGATATACCTAAACAGTGAAAACCCCCAAATTATAACGCCAACCCTAACTCCAACACACCCCTAACCCTAATCTCAACCCAATCCATAATCCTAATCACAACCCTAACGATAATCACAACCCTAACCCCAAAACAGCCCTAATCTCAACCCTAACCATAACCCTAATCAAAACCCTAAATCCAACACACCCCTAACCCTAATCCCAACCCTAACCCTAATCCAAACCCTAATCCCAAACGTAACCCTAATCCAAACCCTAACCCTAATCCCAACCCTAACCATAACTTTAGCCCCCGTCGTCACAAAAAAAGTTCAATGTAACCTTTTTTTTGTACGTCGCGTCCGCCATTTCCGCGCATGCGTGGCCGTAACTCTGCCCCCTCCTCCCCAGGACATAGACTGGGCAGCGGATGCGTTGAAAAACTGCATCCGCTGCCCACGTTGTGCACAATTTTCACAACGTGCGTCGGTACGTCGGGCCGACGCATTGTGACCGCCCCGTACCGACGCAAGTGTGAAAGAAGCCTAAGGCTACTTTCACACTAGCGTCGTACTCGGCCCATCGCAGTGTGTCGGGCCGACGTATCGACGCTAGCGTTGTAAGCGCCGCACAACGGGTGCAGCGGACGCTGTTTTTTCAACGCATCCGCTGCCCCATTGTGAGGTGCGGGGAGGCGGGGGCGGAGTTCCGGCCGCGCATGCGCGGTCGGAAATGGCAGACACGTCGCACAAAAAAGTTACATGTAGCTTTTTTTGTGCCGACGGTCCGCCAAAGCACGACGCATCCGTCGCACGACGGATGCGACGTGTGGCAATCCGTCGCAATGCGTCGCTAATGCAAGCCAATGGAGAAAAAACGCATCCTGCAAGCACTTTTGCAGAATGCATTTTTTCTCCAACGACGCATTGCGACGGAAGCCAAAAAACGCTAGTGTGAAAGTAGCCTAACCCTAACCCTAAATTTAGCCCCAACCCTAGCCCTAACCCTAACCCTAGCCCTAACCCTAACTCTAATTTTAGCCCCAACTCGTTTCTCCTGCCGGCCGGCAGATGGCAGCAGATGGCGGGCGCACTGCGCATGCGCCCGCCATGAGGAAAAAGCCGGCCGGCAGGAGAAGACAGAAGAGGACCCAGGGACACCGGGTGAGTATGTTAGGGTCCCCGAATCCCCCTATTTCTCTGTCCTCTGATGTGCGATCACATCAGAGGACAGAGAATTACAGATCGCTTTTTTTTTTTTTTTTTTGCGGTCGCCGGTAAACTGTTAATCACCGGCGATCGCAAAACAGGGGTCGGTGCAAACCGACCCCGATCATGTTCTTTGGGGTCTCGGCTACCCCCGGCAGCCGAGACCCCAAAGATCTTCCGGGTGCCGGGCGGCGGGCGCACTGCGCGTGCGCCCGCCATTTTTTCCCGGAAAAAAGATGGCGGCGCCCATCGGGAGCCACGAGGAGCACCGGGGGAGATAGGTGAGTATTGGGGGGCTATTGGGGGCCATCGGGGACACTATTTCTCTGTCCTCCGATGTGCGATCACATCGGAGGACAGAGAAATTAAAAGGCAAATCGCGTTTTGTTTTTTTTTGTTGCGACCGCCGGTAAACGGTTAATTACCAGCGATCGCAACTCGGGGGTCGGTAAAACCCCCCCGAATCATGTTCTCTGGGGTCTCGGCTACCCTCTGCAACCGAGACCCCAGAGAAAATCCGACTCTGGGGGGCGCTATTCACTTTTTCCACAGCGCCGTTAATTAACGGCGCTGTGGTTTAAGTACCCTTAGCGGCCGCCGTTAAAAGGCGTATCGGTGGTCGTTAAGGGGTTAAAGGAGTCTGTCATTATTTCAAATAAAGGAATTTATTCTGGGTGTGTGTTTTTATATAATATCACTATGGGGTTACTAATGGATAAGTGTCTTATAGACTCCTCTCCATTACTAACCTGTGGGCTTGACGTCACCTGACAATACAAAGGTGACATCAACCCTACAAATATGAATCCCACTTGCCACCGCTGCGAGGCTAAGCGCCATATTTTTCTGGGGTGGCTGAGAGCTAATGTTTTTAGTCTGGGAGGGGCCAATATTCATGCCCCCTTTCTAGGCTATTAATATCAACCCTCAGCTGTCTGCCTAGCCTTTGCTGCTTAAATTTTATAGAGGGACCCTATGTCAATTTTTTTGGGGGTCCCCCTGTAAACTAGCCAGTAAAGTCTAAGCAAACAGCTGTGAGCTGATATTAATAGCCTGGAAACATTTATGGCTATTGGCTCCTTCCCAGAATATTAACATCAGACCTCAGCCGTCGACTTTCCCTCTGCTGGTTATTACACGGGAGTCCACGCAATTTTTTTCTTTTTTCTTTTTTTTTTTCTTTAAAAATTAAAAGTTGCTGTCTGGTTACAGCCCCCCGAAGAAGCCTACGCGAAACGCGCGTAGGGGCTGGCGGTTCCACAGGTTCATACCACGTCCAACATGGGTGAGGTCCGGTCTCTTATTAACTGATAGCCCTTTATTTTACACATATTGTGGGTGGGATCAGTAAGTTGGTATGGCCACTTACTCACTGTGTTTACCCGGACTCTCTAGGCGTACACTGCAGGTACGACCTGTGGATTTTGTCTACCTGTTTCCATTATTCACAATATTACTCTGTATGATTCTGTATGTTTACTTTAATATTAGCATTCCTTATATTTATGGTTGTTAAATAAACATGTTATTTTGTACCTCTAAAGACAACTCTATGACTCCTTTTTCCGGATTTTCATATATATTGTTGGGGAGTTTTTGTTTTATCCAGTTTTGGATTTATATGTGGCTGAGTTCTAATTCTATATACTGGTTACAGCCTATGTACATTCTTTCTGTTAAAGCTCCTATATAGGCTGGTGACAATGCATGTGTAGGTTTGTGTTTGCTTATCGGCTTAGTAATGAGGGTGTCCGGCTGACACCTTTTCATTACTTAAGGTACCGTCACACTAAGCGACGCTGCAGCGATAGCGACAGCGATGCCGATCGCTGCAGCGTCGCTGTGTGGTCGCTGGAGAGCTGTCACACAGACCGCTCTCCAGCGACCAACGATGCCGAGGTCCCCGGGTAACCAGGGTAAACATCGGGTTGCTAAGCGCAGGGCCGCGCTTAGTAACCCGATGTTTACCCTGGTTACCAGCGTAAAATGTAAGTACATACTTACATGCGTCCCCCGGCGTCCGCTTCCTGTAATGACTGAGCGCCGGCAGTAGCAGGGCACAGCGGTGACGTCACCGCTGTGCTGTGCTTTCACTTTCAATTTGCGGCGCTCAGTCAGTGTGGGAAGCGGACGCCGGGGGAAGCATGTGAGTATGTAGTGTTTGTTTTTTTTTACATTTTACGCTGGTAACCAGGGTAAACATCGGGTTACTAAGCGCGGCCCTGCGCTTAGTAACCCGATGTTTACCCTGGTTACCAGTGTAAAATATCGCTGGTATGGTTGCTTTTGCTGTCAAACACGGCGATACACGGCGACCTAGCGACCAAATAATGTGCAGACCTTCTAGCAGCGACCAGCAATTTCACAGCGGGATTCTGATCGCTCCTGCGTGTCAAATACAGCGATATCGCTCCCTAGGACGCTGCAACGTCACAGATCGCTGGCGACGTTGCTTAGTGTGACGGTACCTTAAGCCTAGAGCTAGGTGTCAATGACAGCTGCTGACACGAAGTCCTACTACTGCATCAGCATGAAAAAGGTGGTGTTGAACCAAGAAATTACCTTACAAAACTTTTTTTTTTAAATATCTTTATTTAGCTCAAAAAAAGCATTTATTGCTGTGCAACAATGCATACAAAAACATATAAGAAAAAAAGCGGCAAAAACGCACGTTTTTTTCCGCAGCGTTTTTACTGCCAAGAGATGCAGAAACCTTGCAGAAATCTCTGCAAGCAAATACTCAACTTGCGCACATAGCCTTAGAAGTTTGCTATCCGCTCATATTTATGCTGTGTAGGCTCTTGAGCCCCCCTCAATAAAAATGATACAATTTAGGCATTGATCCCATTTGTCAGTCAGGAAAATAGACCATGCAAATCAGACTGGAAGTGTACTGGGGGCGTCAGTGCAGTTGGAAGCAGCAAACCCAAGTGCATTGCCACACCCCCTATGCACTCCAGCCTGATATACTTTATTTCACATGCCTGGCACATTTTATACCTGCCAAAAAGTATTGTTTTATTAGAGAACAAGCGTATACAGTACACAGCGATATCACTACTTCCAAATGTGAAAACCTGCTGACAAGTTCCCTTTAAATACAAGAGGCTATGGTATTTTCTTTGAGTAAATTCTGATATTCAGGAAATGCCTGAGGGGAGCAGTGTCTATGTATCAACCCCCAAAGCTGTTCCCCCCCCCAGTTTGAGTCTTTGCTTTTGCTTTATTAGTCAGCAGAGAGACTCTCTAATCAACAATATGAATTCATATCCTGCAATTTCTGTAATAATCAGCGCCAATAAATAATTAACAAGTTGATAATTGCTCATTTAAAGGTTCTTGTGTGTGGGCTGATGCAAGCTGTATGAGGACAGATTACTGAAATGAGATTATCTGTTCTCGATACCATTTCCTTGTTGTCTGCAGCACATTCCTTGTTACCCTGCTGATTTTTGGTCTGCATAAAGGATACGATCAGCCGATGAATATGCTCGTTTGTCAGCTGATCGTTCCCACATTCTGGGCAATGATCATTGGCCCATATACCAGAGCCATAATATCTGCCTTTCTTGTGTAGGGGAAAACTGTCCGGAAATTCTGGTGACCCTGAGCTGCATTTTACGTTTTATGGTCAGGACTAGGAAAGTTTACTGTAGATAAGAATGTGTCACCAGGCTGTCTGACCGAGTGTAACTTGGCTTTTTACTTCCTACAGATGAATTGTGTCACATCGCAAGTTCATAAATCACTGGTTTAATAAATCTGCAGCTTTTCAGTGCAGTTTGTGGTGTTGTAGCTTGTTCCCGGCACTTGATGGTGTTTTTAATGTTGCATCATCCAGGAGTTTGGATTATTATGCAACCATCATTTTCCGGGCCAGGACATTGTGTTTCCTAAGAAGAAACATATGTGCTTATGTGTTTAAAGACTTTTTTTCCCTCTTTAGATTAACATTCATAGGAATGGGTGGGTGACTGTTGCATGCACACAATATCTACATTATTTGGAAAACCACATCGATTTCGCTAGAAGAGGCAGCAGAAGTCAGCTGCTTTTAAAATGGTGGTTTATGAGAAGAGCCGATAATATCATTCACATAGATGTTTTGTTCAGCTTTTAATAATGGGAGTATGAGACACAGTAATCACAGAGGCAGAAAATTCATCAACACACTGCACTACAGGTCTGCTAAGCCATATGGTGCCTTTGTGAGGCAGTGTAATACCCTCCCTGAAAGCAATCAATGGGGAGAATATATCTACGGTATATTCCTGAACAATAATCTGAGGCACAAGGGGGTACAGAATTGCCCATATATAAGCAGCCCTACAGTAAGTGTCCTTTTCTGTTATGATGATTTTTTAATAATTATTATGTATTTTATAGTAGCATTTGTTCCATTACATGTGTAAAGGGGTATACATAAGAAAAATACAAGTACAATAATCTTGAACAGAACGAGTCACCGATTGGTACAAGAGGAGAGAGGACCCTGCCCACGAGGGCTCACAATCTTCAAGGGATGGGTGAGAATACAGTAAGTGAGGGTAGAGCAGCAGTTTTGTTAATCGGTTGTTACTGCAGGTTGTACGCATGTTGAAAGATCAAAGCTCCCAGCACAAGAACCCGAACCAATGAGAACAAGACAGGGAATATTAGTTATTTAGTTTATTAATAGATAGCAATAGTGACAATCATTTATTGATAGCAATAAAATAAACAATAATTAAAATACATATATTAATAATTAACAAGAAGTTGTGCACATTAAAAACCGCAAGATCATAGGGCAAGCCAAATATTATAGAAATACATATGGCAATTGATCCCAATATACATACTAAGAAAGGAAAAAATATATATAAAAAATATAAAATTATGTGTCAGTGATAAAAATATCATAAAACACAGCAATTAATTCACTCACAAATCTCAGGGTGGCCACAAGAAAAATATATATATAAAGTGCTATGTGCAACAATTCACCACCAAAAACTCATGAAGTATAAAGAGATGGCCGAAAGGCCAAAGAAGTGCAATGTGCCAATGTAAATGGGAAGATGCCAGAAGGCCAAAAAAAGTGCAATGTGCCAATGTAATTAGAAAGATATCAATTACTTACAATGATAAATAGAGGGAATGACCCCAGGCTGCCAGCGGTTTGATATTGTGCACCCCATGTTGAAAGAGTTAGGTATTCAGGTTCCTTCTGAAGGATTCCACAGTAGGCGAGCGTCTGATATGTTGGGGAATAGCGTTCCAGAGTGAAGAGGGTGTGCACAGGAGAAATCTTGTATGTGATTGTTGGATTATGGGAAGATAAGAGGGGAGTAGAGAAGGAGATCTTGTGAAGATATGAGGTTGTGTGCAGGTAAGTACAGGAAACTAGGTCACAGATGTATGGAGGAGACAGGTGGATAGCTTTGTATGCCATGGTTAAAGTTTTGAACTGGAGTCTCTGGGTAATGGGGAGCCAGTGGGAGGATAGGTGGATTAGTCAAGCAGCGGAGTTTAGGATTAGTGATGAGCGAGTATACTCGTTACTCAGGTTTTCCGGAGCATGCTCGGGTGGTCCCCGAGTATTTGTGAGTGCTCGGAGATTTAGTTTTTGTCCATGCAGCTGCATGATTTGCGACTGCTAGACAGGCTGAATACATGTGGAGGTTGCCTGGTTGTTAGGGCATCCCCACATGTGTTCAGGTTGTCTAGCAGCCGCAAATCATGCAGCTGCGTCAACAAAAACTAAATCTCTGAGCACTCACAAATACTCGGAGACCACCCAAGCATGCTCAGGAAAACCCGAGCAACAAGTATAATCGCTCCTCACTATTTAGGATAGATTGGAGGGGTGCCAGAGTGTTAGAGGGGAGTCCACAAAGCAGGAGGTTGAAGCAATGCAGCAATAATAATGATAATCTTTATATAGCGCCAAAATATTCCGCAGCACTTTAAAATTCAACAGTTCATACACAACAGTCATAAGTAACAACGTTAAAGATAATTAAAGCAAAATAATGATGACCCTGCTCGTAAGAGCTTACAATGTACAATGAGGTGGGGGAGACACAAAGTACAGGTGCGTATTTACAGTGATGGTCCAGACATCTTGAGGGAATGGGAGATGGATAAAGGCTGCACAAGCTAGTCCCCGGCCAATATTTGTAGTGTTTTTAGGTGCGGTGGAGTTTGATGGAGAATTATGTTCAGAGAAATAGTGAATCTGCTATGTGTAAAAAGGACTTCGATTAGGGAACGTGATAGGCAGCCCTAAACAGATGTGTTTTTAGGTAGCGCCTAAAACTGTATAAATTGTGGTTAGTCCTAATTTCTTAGGGTAGAGCATTCCAGAGGATTGCAGCCACTCGGGAGAAGTCTTGGAGTGGGAGGAACGGATTAGTGTGGATGTTACTTGAAAGTCGCTTGAGGAGCGTAACGAGTGGGTAGGCCGATGAACAGAAATGAGGGAGGAGAAGTTGGTGGGTACCGCACTGTTGGTCACAACAAGCAATTTAAATTGGATCCTATAATGCACGACCGGCTCTGCCCTCACCTACTGTATCCTCACCCATCCCTTGTAGATTGTGAGCCCTCGCAGGCAGGAATAATTAGCGCTATAATAATAATAAATAATATTAATGATAATAATGTATGGGCAGCCAGTGCAATGACTGGCACAGAGCAGAAGTGTCCGAGTAACTGTTAGCCAGATAGATGACCCTGGCTGCTGCATTAAGGATGGACTGGAGAGGGGAGACTCGAGTGAGGGGAGGCCAAGTGGTAGAGAATTACAGTAGTCAAGGTGGGATTGACTCAGGGCAACAGTCAACAGTACGGGTTTTTGTTGTTTCCATGGTGATAAAGGGGCAGATTCTAGAGATGTTCATGTGCAAGTGACAAGATCAGTCAAGAGACTATATGTAGGAGGTGAAGGAGAGATTGGTGTCAGACATAACACCCAGACAGTACGACTGCTGCTGGGGCATTGTTGCGGTGCCACACACAGAGAGGGAGATGTCAGTAGACTTTGTTAGCAGAAGAAGTCCAGTTTTGTAAAGGTTGCGTTTCTGATAGAGAGCGGACATTATGTTGGAAAGTGCGGACAGACAGTCACTGGTTTTCTGTAGTACAATGGGGATAAAGTCAGGAGATGAAGTGTGTAGTTGTGTATCATCAGCATAAAGATGGTACTGAAAGCTAAATTTTCTGATGGTCTGTCCAATTGGGGCCGTGTAGAGAGAGAAGAGAGGAGGGCCAAGGACTGACCCTGAGGGACACCAATAGTGAGAGGAAGAGGAGAGGAAATGGAGCCAGCGAGCGATACAATAAAGGAGCGTTCAGAAAGATAGGAAAAGTACCAGGAGAGCAGTGTCCTTTATGGCCTATTGATTGGAGCATAGAGAGGAGGTGGTAGTGGTCAACAGTGTCCAAAGCTGCAGAGAGGTCAAGAACAATGAGCAGAGATTTGTCACTGCTTTGTTTTGCTTTCTTAATGTCATTGGTCACTTTGAGTGCAGTTTCAGTAGAATGTAGGGGACATAAGCCAGACTGTGATGCATCTAGGAGAGAGTGAGTGGAGAGGTAATGGGTAAGGCGGTAGTAGACCAGGCGCTCCAAGAGCTTAGAGACGAAAGGGGCATTTGAAATAGTTTTGTAGTTATTTGTGCAGCATGGGTCGAGAGAGTGGAGTAATGATAGTGTTTGAAGGAGGATGTAATAATTATAGGGGATAACTCAGGAGACTCTTTGCATGGAACAAGACAACTACAGGACACAGTTTTATAAGTGGTAAAGTCTATATTATCACACGGTGATTCAAACAGGTGCAGAGAGAAACTCAAGTCCACAACACTTGGTGCAAATATCAAATGCAGCTCAGCAGTCTATAGGAAACTTCAGAGGAAAATGCAATCACGCAGAAAGTCTATGAAGCACAATTATTCTTGAGGATACTTGACACGAATAAGTCCTTGCTTAGTCCATAACACAGATAGATATGCTTATAAGGCAGTTCAAATAATATCTTAGCTCAACCAGGGAGGTCTGGATAATAGTCTCAGGTTCTTGCAGAGCAGAAACAGCTTACATGTCCAGCAAATGCAGATGGAAGCAAACACGAGCAGCAGATGAAGGAGGATTACTGGAACTGGTGTATGCAGCAGGAACTCAGAGCAGAGTAGCAGGATAACCCCACAGGTTCACAGAAGCAGGTATATAGCCAGGGAGTCACCAGAGGTCAGGAGCTGGATGCAAGGCAGAATACTCTAGCACAGACTGAAGGCTGGGGTGGAGTTTTATAGCAGGAAGACACAGTGCACATGAGACCAAAGACGCCATCTTGGAAAAGGGCAGTAATGCACAAAAAGGTAATAAAAAATGTTCAGAGTCCTGACATTACTCCCTCCTTAGAAGCGGCCTCAGGACGATCCTGGACCTGGTTTCTCAGGGAATAATCTGATGAAAATGAGAAATCTTTTGTTGGGCATTGATGTTTTCCACAGGTTCCCAAGAGTCTTCCTCAGGGGGATATCCCTGCCATCTTATCAGATATTGGAGCCGATTCCTGCGAATCCTGGAATCAACAATTTCCTCCACCACAAATTGTTCTTGCCCATCAATCACCACAGGCTGCGGAGGTGGCACAACACGTCCCTGGAAGGTAATAGGAGATACAGGCTTTAGTAAAGATACATGAAAAACTGGGTGTACCTTCATAGTCCTAGGCAGCTTCAGCCGGCAGGCCACAGAGCTCACAATACCGTTGATCTTGAAAGGGCCAATGAATTTCTGTCCAAGTTTTTGTGAAGGAACGTTTAACTTCAGATTCTTAGTTGCTGACCACACGGAATCTCCTACCTTGCACATGGGTGCAGGTTTACGGAATCTATCAGCCGATCTCTTATAACATTCTTGAGCCATGGTCAGGGATTCCTTCAGAACCTCCAGATTTTGCCTCATCGCAGTCAGCCTTTCCTCCACTGCCGGAAACGGAGAAGGAGAATTAATTGGAGACCTAGGTAAGATACACGGATGATAACCCAGATTGGCAAAGAAAGGTGTAAATTTAGTGGAGGCGCTCTGAGAATTGTTACATGAAAATTCAGCTAATGGCAGCAACTCCAACCAATCATCCTGGAGATAGCTGACATAGCATCTTAGATATTGTTCCAGCGTCTGGTTGGTACGCTCAGTCTGACCATTTGTCTGGGGATGGTAAGCGGAAGAGAGACAGACATTAATATTGAGTGCAGAGTAAAACCCCTTCCAGAATCTTGAAGTGAACTGCACTCCACAGTCAGAGATGATCTCATCCGGAACCCCATGCAACTGAAAGACATTCTGTATAACCAAGTTCACTGTATCTTTAGCTGAGGGGAGGCCGGTGCACGGAACAAAATGAGCAGCTTTAGTCAGGCGATCAACTACCACCATGATTGTATTCATGCCCCCCGATGTAGGCAGCTCCACAATAAAGTCCATTGATATAGACCCCCAATGGCGGGACGGAACAGGTAATGGTTGTAGAAGACCCGTAGGTGCCACATGAGGAGTCTTGTAACAAGCACATACCTCGCAAGAGAGAACATAGTCCTTGGTATCCTTCAGGCAAGTTGGCCACCAGAAGAATCAGCTCAGGAACTCTTGTGTCTTCTGTACCCCCCTGTGACCAGTCAACTTGGAGTCATGTACCAACTTGAGGATCTGCAGACGGACAACCTCAGGGACGTAGATACCTCGATCTCTGAACCACATGCCACCCTTAAAGACAAGATTAATATCCACAGGTGGGTTGGCCAGAAATACATCACCGTCATAGGCCTCCCTGCACTCCTTCCACAAGTCCTGATCGTGGATAACTCTGATGAAATTGGCATCAGATAGAATGGTCTTGGACGGGGCTCCAGGTATGGAATCCGCAGCATTGATTCGGGATAAAGCATCAGCCTTCCTATTACGAGAACCTGGACGGTACGAGATAACAAAGTGAAATTGATTTAAAAATAAGTTCCAACGAGCCTGACGAGGAGAAAGACATCTAGTGGATCTAAGGAACTCTAAATTGCGATGGTCAGTTAGCACTATGATCTGTTGTGCAGCTCCTTGCAGATGATGCCTCCATTCTTTGAAAGCCGCAATAATAGCCAGCAATTCCTTGTCTCCCACGTCATAATTCTTCTCTGCTGAGGTTAGTCTATGGGAAAAGAAAGCACAAGGATGTAGCAGACACTTCTCTCCAGTTCTTTTGGAGAGAATAGCCCCCAAAGCATTATCAGAAGCGTCCACCTCCACAATGAAAGAAAGTGTTGGATCTGGGTGTATCAACAGCGGTGCTGATGTGAAACAGATCTTAAGCCGATCAAAAGCTTCTTGAGCCTGTGATGACCACTTAAAGGGCTTTTCCTTTTTTGTCAAGGAAGTAATGGGACGGACAATATCAGAAAAATTTCGAATGAAGCGTCTGTAGAAATTTGCAAAACCAATAAAACAGGTGCAGAGAGAAACTCAAGTCCACAACACTTGGTGCAAATATCAAATGCAGCTCAGCAGTCTATAGGAAACTTCAGAGGAAAATGCAATCACGCAGAAAGTCTATGAAGCACAAATATTCTTGAGGATACTTGACACAAATAAGTCCTTGCTTAGTCCACAACACAGATAGATATGCTTATAAGGCAGTTCAAATAATATCTTAGCTCAACCAGGGAGGTCTGGGTAATAGTCTCAGGTTCTTGCAGAGCAGAAACAGCTTACATGTACAGCAAATGCAGATGGAAGCAAACACGAGCAGCAGATGAAGAAGGATTACTGGAACTAGTGTATGCAGCAGGAACTCAGAGCAGAGTAGCAGGATAACCCCACAGGTTCACAGGAGCAGGTATATAGCCAGGGAGTCACCAGAGGCCAGGAGCTGGATGCAAGGCAGAATACTCTAGCACAGACTGAAGGCTGGGGTGGAGTTTTATAGCAGGAAGACAGTGCACATGAGACCAAAGATACCATCTTGGAAAAGGGCAGTAATGCACAAAAAGGTAATAAAAAAAATGTTCAGAGTCCTGACAGAGGAGGGAAAAATACCAAAAGAGACGAAGAGATTGAATATTTTATTTAGATGAGTAGTGATGACTGGAGATTTGAGGGAATGGGTCAGTAGAGCATGTAATAGATCGAGAAGAAGAAAAGATCCTGGAGACTTCTTCTGTGATGGGATCAAATGTGGAGAGTGAGCCAGAGGAGATGTGGGGAGGGATGGGAGCTATGGCACTTGGTGGCTGGAAGCTGATTTCCTGACTGATATTTTTTATTTTGTCTGTAAAGTTGGAGGCCATATCACCAGCACAAATGTCTAGGGGCATGTGCTTTCGGACTGAGGAGGGAGTGAAAGGTGTCGCAGAGGTTTCTTTTGGGTTGTTGGACCAAGGACCCGCAGAAAGGCTGGAATGGGTACGAAACGGCATTGTCCTCCTTCACTTCCCTGCTCCCCCTTTATGGTAAAGAATAGTCCCGCCACATGGAACCAAGAACTTTAACCTTTTTTTAAGAAGCAATGGTGAGTGCTGTTTCTTTTTTCAATTTTGAACACACCTATTTTACTCTGTTTGGAGGATCTGCTTCTGAGAGTGTCATTGTAGTGATTTACAGCCAGATCAGGATAGGAAAAAGAGGAGATTGGGGACAGTGATGATTGTATGGAGTCCATAAGTTTATGAGGGTTAACAGTATGTAAATTTCTGAATGTTTGATGGGTAGGAGTGTGCTGGGGTGGGCAAGGATTTCTTAGCATGAAACAGGGAATGTTGTGGTCAGAGAGGGAAAGAGGTGATTTATCTGGGTAGGAGATTGAACAAAACCAAGACACAGTCCAGATCAAGGTTGTTACAGTGTTTGTGTGTCTCAGGAGTTGAGAGCTGTGAGAGGCCAAGAGAAGTGGTTAAAGGTTTAAGCTGAGATGCAGATGGGGACGTGGGGCTGTTTATGGGGATGTCGAAGTCTCCCAGGATAAAGGTTGGTAATTCGGAGGACATAAGCACTAGTCGAGGCGGGCGATGATGAGGGCATGCACTAGTGTTTTTGCAGATTCTTGGTTGAGAAATGTGCTGATCCATGCGATATTTTTGAGTTGGAGTCAGCAGGAAGAGGAAAGGGATTGGATGTGTGGTTTGAAGGAGTGATCAGAATCAAGGGTTACGCCTCAGAGGCATAGAGCTTGCAGGACTGGGGAGAGCGTACAACCATTGACTTTGATGGATAGGTCTGTTGGGGGAGGGGGTGATTGAATGTGATGGGGAAAGATGATGAATTCTGTTTTATCCATGTTAAGTTTTTAAATCTAGCAGAGAAGAAAGATGAAATAGCTGACGGACATTGTGGGATTCTGGTTAGAAAGGAGGTGATATTGAGTCCAGAGAGGTATATCTGTGTTTCATCAGCATCAGGTGATACTGAAAGCTGTGGGACTATATGAGCTGTCCCAGGTTGAAGGTGTAAATGGAGAAGAGCAGGGGTCCTAGAACTGATCTTTGGGGGACACCAACAGAAATGTAATCAATGCCAATCAACAAGTGGAAGATGCTGAATGACCGGTCTCTTAGGTATGAAGAGATCCAAGATGGGTCCAAGTCTGTGATGCCAAGAGATGAGAGAATCTTTAGTAAGAGGGAATGGTCGACTGTGCCAAACGCAGCTGACAGGTCCAGGAGGAGGGCAGAGTAGTGTTGCTTGGATTTGGCAGCTAGTAGGTCATTTGTGACTTTAGTCAGGGCAGTTTCAGTGGAATGATGCAGTCGGAAGCCAGTTTGTAAGCGGTCAAAGAGGGAGCAGGAGGAGATGTGGTTGACAGTTTAAAATGGACGTGGTGTTCAATTAGTTTTGAGACATAGGGGAGAAGTGATATGTGTAGATAGCTAGACAAAGGAGATTGGTCAAAGGAGGGCTTTTTGAGGATGAGTGTGATTGAGGCATGTTTTAAGCATGAGGGGAAGGCACCAGTTGTTAGTGATAGGTTGATGAGATGGGTTACGTTTGGGATGAAGACACTGGTGAGGTTTAGGATGAAGTGGGCAGGGACTGGATTTAGTGCACAGTTGGTGACATGTGATTCGAATAGTAAAGAGGAAAGTTAATCTTCTGAAATGTTGGAGAAGCTGGTTTTGGAGGTGGAGGGCTGAATAGTAATGAGGAGGGCCTGTGGGGACTTTAGGTAAAAGCTTTGCGTGATGTTGTCAATCTTCTGGTTTAAGAATGAGGTGAAGTCTTTAGCTGAGATGAAAGGAGAGAGAGGAGGTGCTGGGAGACGGAGGGGAGAATCGAAAGCTTTGAATAACTGTTTAGGCTTGTGAGACAGGGAGGATATGAGACATGAGAAGTATGTTTGTTTTGCTTGTAGTGAGTGTAGACTTGAAAGCAGTGAGGGACTGTTTGAATGTGATGAAGTGCTCGTTGGAATGGGATCTTTTCCCACCTCAGTTCTTTAGTCTGCCTGATGTGCCAGGGTTGCCTGTTGATTGTTCGAGCTTTGATATGTGTGAGGGGGGCGAACGATTGGAGAGCTGCAGCAGTTGTGGTGTTATATAAAGCGGCAGCAGCATCTGCAATGCGTAAGGAACTTTTGTCTGTAAGAGGGAGAAAGGATTCAGAGAGTGAATGTACGTCGATGTGTTTGAGATTTTCGCGATGGTGTGCAAGTTTGTAGAGTGGAGATTGTGGACCTGAAGAGGAGAGGAAAAAGAATGTAGCTTGTAGTAAGAAAGAGGGAGAGGTGAGTAAGAGATGGTTAGATAGTTAACAGAGGCGGGTGAAGGTTAGGTCCAGTGTGTGACCATCTTTGTGAGTGGTGGCGGAATCCATAGAGCAAGGCCAATGAAGGAAATGACAGAAGCTTAGAGACAGCTGAGTGGGAAGTGTCAATGGGGATGTTGACGTCGCCCATGATGATAGTGGAGATGTCAGCGGAAAGGAAATAAAGTAACAGGTGGTGAAGTGGTTGCAGAAGGTGGTGGCTGATCCTGGAGGGTGGTAGATTGCGGCCAGTTGGAGGGGGAATAGATGTGCACAGAGTGCACCTCAAAAGAAGGGAGTAATATATCTTTATAGCAGTCAGAGCACTTTTCAAAAGATTCCTATTACCTGATGAGGATCTGCCGCCACTAGAGGGAGCTCACTACTGCAGAGGTTTTATTGGAATAAACATATTGACCGTAGAGTTATTAAACTATACTCAGTCACGAAGTGTTTAATACTAAAAAGAAACCTTTATTCACATATAGACAATACAAAGCATTAAAACAGTGCCTCAAAATCAGATTAAAATTACTTTGTCAAGGTAAGCAACGGGAACAACAGGTGTATTAAATCTAATTGTTATAAAGATTTTAAATGATCACCAGAAGGACATTTCATTATAGTCAGTACCATAATTATACAGTAACATTGCAAAGTTGCTGCTACCTCTATACCTGTTCCCATGGTGAATGCTCAAAGTTATAAAGTGACAGTGCAAAAGAAATGATCACTCATTAATCAACAGATGGTCATACATAGGGGGGATATACCCAAAACCCAAATCCAATCCCTTTCTCAGATAATCAGAATGGGACCGCCAAGTATTGCACATAATCCATATCCCAAAGTTTCATACTACATCAGTGAAGCCTAGGGCGAGAAATCCCACCATCAAAGAAATATCTCCAGACAAAACAGCCAATCATTACATCTGCCGTAAAAGTAACACCTCTGTAATATCTAAAGCATCACCCGAGGTTATGAGCAATCTGCCCGGTACATATTACCTGAACAAACTCGCTGTTCCCCTGCCTCGTGGCACGCTGCACGTTGACTGCCCCGACGCGCGTTTCGCATCCGCTTCCTCCTGGGGGCGTGTCTAAGGTCAGGCATCATAGAATACTAAAAGTCAAATCCCACCAATCAGGTTACTCGTACAGGGATATCCCAGGTGCGTCATCCCGGGACACCAACCGCTTATCCACCAATCAAGTGCAAGGGGCTGTCCCCGGCGTGTCACCAAGAGACATCCTCTATTTATCCACCAATCAGATGCAGGGGGCTGTGTTGTGAATTCCGTTCTGGAGCTCCCTCCTGTGGTTGCTAATGGTATTTTTGTGAGTTCTGCCCTTGGGCTCCCTCTGGTGGTTTCGAGTGGAACTGCTGCTCTTTTGGGTAGCTGTAGCAGCTGCCTTCACTAATCGCCTTGCCTGGGTTTGTTATTTAAACCTGCTCTGGGCTTTAGTTCATGCCAGCTGTCATTGTTCTTGGTTGGATTTGGTTCTCACCTTGGATTTCTCATATGGCCTGTCCTTGTCAGCAAAAGGTAAGTTTTTGCTAATTCTTGTTTGTCCATTTGCTTGGACTCTATTGCTCTGCAAATACAGTTAGGTCCATATATATTTGGACAGACAACATTTTTCTCATTTTGGTTATAGACATTACCACAATTTAATTTTAAACAAAACAATTCAGATGCAGTTGAAGTTCAGACTTTTAGCTTTCATTTGAGGGTATCCATATTAAAATTGGATGAAGAGTTTAGGAGTTTCAGCTCCTTAACCTGTGCCACCCTGTTTTTTAAAGGGACCAAAAGTAATTGGACAATTGACTCCAAGGCTATTTCATGGACAGGTGTGGGCAATCCCTTCATTATGTCATTCTCAACTAAACAGATAAAAGGCCTGGAGTTGATTTGAGGTGTGGTGCTTGCATTTGGAAGGTTTTCCTATGAAGTAAACATGCGGTCAAAAGTGCTCTCCATGAAGGTGAAACAAGCCATTCTTAAGCTGTGAAAACAGAGAAAAAACCCATCCGAGAAATTGCTACAATATTAGGAGTGGCAAAATGTACAGTTTGGTACATCCTGAGAAGGAAAGAAAGCACTGGTGATCTCATCAATGCAAAAAGACCTACTCGCCCACGGAAGACAACAGTGGTGGGTGATCGCAGAATAATCTCCATGGTGAAGAGAAACCCCTTCACAACAGCCAACCAAGTGACCAACACTCTCCCGGAGGTCGGCGTATCAATATCCAAATCTATCATAAAGAGAAGACTGCATGAAAGTAAATACAGAGGGTTCACTGCACGGTGCAAGCCACTCATAAGTATCAAGAATAAAAAGGCTAGACTGGACTTTGCTAAAAAACATCTAAAAAAGCCAGCACAGTTCAGGAAGAACATTCTTTGGACAGATGAAACCAAGATCAACCTCTACCAGAATGATGGAAAGAGAAAAGTATGGCGAAGGCTTGGTACAGCTCATGATCCAAAGCATACCACATCATCTGTAAAACACGGCGGAGGCAGTGTGATGGCTTGGGCATGCATGGCTGCCAGTGGCACTGGGTCACTAGTGTTTATTGATGATGTGACACAGGACAGAAGCAGCCAAATGAATTCTGAGGTATTCAGAGCCATACTGTGTGCTCAGATCCAGCCAAATGCAGCAAAACTGATTGGTCGTCGTTTCATACTACAGATGGACAATGACCCAAAACGTGAAGCCAAAGCAACTCAGGAGTCTATTAAAGCAAAGAAGTGTAATATTCTTGAATGGCCAAGTCAGTCACCTGATCTCAACCCAATTGAGCATGCATTTCACTTGTTAAAGACTAAACTTCAGACAGAAAGGCCCACAAACAAACAGCAACTGAAAACCACCGCAGTGAAGGCCTGGCAGAGCATCAAAAAGGAGGAAACACAGCGTCTGGTGATGTCCATGAGTTCAAGACTTCAGGCAGTCATTGCCAACAAAGGGTTTTCAACCAAGTACTAGAAATGAACATTTTATTTAAAATTATTTAATCTGTCCAATTACTTTTGGTCCCTTTAAAAACAGAATGGCACATGTTAAGGAGCTGAAACTCCTAAACCCTTCATCCAATTTTAATGTGGATACCCTCAAATGAAAGCTGAAAGTCTGAACTTCAACTGCATCTGAATTGTTTTGTTTAAAATTCATTGTGGTAATGTCTATAACCAAAATGAGAAAAATGTTGTCTCTGTCCAAATATATATGGACCTAACTGTATGTCTCTTTTGTCCAGCTTGTCACTGTCATATTCAGGCTAGCTGGAAGCTCTGGGAAAGCAGATTTGCCCCTCCACACCGTGAGTCGGTGTGGAGTTCATTTTTGTAAACTCTGCGTGGATTTTGTAGTTTTTAATACTGACCGCACAGTATCCTTTTCTCTCTGTCTATCAAGTTTAGTATTGGCCTCCTTTGCTGATATCTGATTTCATTCCTGTGTACGTAATTTCCCTCTCCACTCACAGTCAATATTTGTGGGGGGCTGTCTTTCCTTTTGGGGTTTTCTCTGAGGCAAGATAGCTTTCTATTTCCTTCTTTAGGGGTAGTTAGTTCTTAGGCTGTGAAGAGGTGTCTAGGGAGAGTCAGGAACATCCCACGGCTATTACTAGTGTAGTTGTTAGGATTAGGGACTGCGGTCAGTAGAGATACCACCTTCTCAGAGCTCGTTCCATGTTGCGTTTTAGCCACCAGGTCATATCAGTGTGGCCTCTTAACCACCAGGTCATAACAGTACAGCTGGCCCACAATGTGTTAAATGCATCTCAAAAGAGGGAAAAGAAAGTTCATTTTTTTTTTCTTTGTAGCTTGTTTTGTCTTTTTTTTCCCCTTAATCTCTGGGTGGTTCAGGATTTTGGTGCTGATATGGAGGTTCAGGGTCTGTCCTTGCGCGTGGATCAACTCGCTGCAAGGGTACAGAGTATCCAAGATTATGTTGTCCAGACTCCGGTATTAGAGCCTAGAATTCCTATTCCTGATTTATTTTCTGGGGATAGATCTAAATTTTTGAACTTTAAAAATAATTGCAGACTGTTTTTTGCTCTGAGACCCCGTTCCTCTGGTGACCCCATTCAGCAGGTGAAGATTGTTATTTCTTTGCTGCGTGGCGACCCGCAGGACTGGGCATTCTCCCTTGAGCCAGGAAATCCTGCATTGCTCAATATTGACGCATTTTTTCAAGCGCTCGGATTGCTGTATGACGAGCCTAATTCTGTGGATCAGGCAGAAAAAACTTTGCTGGCTCTGTGTCAGGGTCAGGAAGCAGCAGAAGTATACTGCCAGAAATTTAGAAAGTGGTCTGTGCTCACAAAATGGAATGAGTATGCCCTGGCAGCGATTTTCAGAAAGGGTCTTTCTGAAGCCCCTAAAGATGTTATGGTGGGGTTTCCTACGCCTGCTGGTCTGAATGAGTCAATGTCTTTGGCCATTCAGATTGATCGGTGCTTGCGCGAGCGCAAGGTGGTGCACCATATGGCAGTGTCCTCTGAGCAGAGTCCTGAGCCTATGCAATGTGATAGGATTTTGACTAGAGCAGAAAGGCAGAAATTCAGACGTCAGAATGGCCTGTGTTTTTACTGTGGTGATTCTGCTCATGCTATTTCTGATTGCCCTAAGCGTACTAAGAGGGTCCCTGGGTCTGTTACCATTAGTACTGTACAGCCTAAATTTCTCTTGTCTGTTACCCTGATTTGCTCATTGTCGTCCTTTTCTGTTATGGCATTTGTGGATTCTGGAGCTGCCCTGAACTTAATGGACTTAGAATTTGCCAAGCGCTGTGGTTTTTCCTTGGAGCCTTTGCAGAGCCCTATTCCCTTAAGGGGGATTGATGCTACGCCATTGGCCAAGAATAAACCTCAGTACTGGACACAGTTAACCATGTACATGGCTCCAGCACATCAGGAAAATATTCGCTTTTTGGTGTTGCATAATTTGCATGATGTTGTTGTGCTGGGTTTTCCATGGTTACAGGTACATAATCCAGTGCTGGATTGGAGATCTATGTCTGTAACTGGTTGGGGTTGTCAGGGGATACATAGTGATATTCCTTTGATGTCCATTTCCTCGTCCCCTTCTTCTGAAGTTCCTGAGTTTTTGTCAGATTTCCAGGATATATTTGATGAGCCCAAGTCCAGTTCCCTGCCTCCTCATAGGGACTGCGATTGTGCCATTAATTTGATTCCTGGCTGTAAGTTCCCTAAGGGCCGACTTTTCAATCTGTCTGTGCCAGAGCATGCCGCTATGCGGAGTTATGTAAAGGAGTCCTTGGAGAAGGGGCATATTCGCCCGTCTTTGTCACCGTTGGGAGCGGGATTTTTTTTGTTGCCAAGAAGGATGGCTCCTTGAGACCCTGTATAGATTATCGCCTTCTCATTAACCCCTTCACCCCCGGAGCTTTTTCCGTTTTTCCGTTTTCGTTTTTCGCTCCCCTCCTTCCCAGAGCCATAACTTTTTTATTTTTCCGTCAATATGGCCATGTGAGGGCTTATTTTTTGCGGGACGAGTTGTACTTTTCAACGACATCATTGGTTTTAGCATGTCGTGTACTAGAAAACGGGAAAAAAATTCCAAGTGCAGTGAAATTGCAAAAAAAGTGCAATCCCACACTTGTTTTTTGCTTGCCTATTTTGCTAGGTTCACTAAATGCTAAAACTGACCTGCCATTATGATTCTCCAGGTCAGTACGAGTTCATAGACACCTAACATGACTAGGTTATTTTTCACCTAAGTGGTGAAAAAAAATTCCAAACTTTGCAAAAAACAAAACAAAACAAAATTGCGCCATTTTCCGATACTCGTAGCGTCTCCATTTTTCGTGATCTGGGGTCAGGTGAGGGCTTATTTTTTGCATGCCGAGCTGGCGTTTTTAATGATAGCATTTTGGTGCAGACACGTTCTTTTGATCGCCCGTTATTGCATTTTAATGCAATGCCGTGGCGACCAAAAAAACGTAATTCTGGCGTTCCGATTTTTTTTCTCGTTACGCCGTTTTGCGATCAGGTTAATGCTTTTTTTTTATTGATAGATCGGGCGATTCTGAACGCGGCGATACCAAATATGTGTAGGTTGGGCGCTTTTTTTATTGATTTATTTTGATTGGGGCGAAAGGGGGGTGATTTAAACTTTTATGTTTTTTTTTTTTTTTTCACATTTTTAAAAACTTTTTTTTTTTACTTTTGCCATGCTTCAATAGCCTCCATGGGAGGCTAGAAGCAGGCACAGCCCGATCGGCTCTGCTATGCAGCACCGATCATAAGATCGCTGCTACACAGCAGAATTGCAGGTGTGCTGTGAGCGCCGACCACAGGGGGGCGCTCACAGCCACCGGCAATCAGTAACCATAGAGGTCTCAAGGACCTCTATGGTTACTGTCCTGATGCATCGCCGACCCCCGATCATGTGACGGGGGTCGGCGATGCGCTCATATCCGGCCGCACGGCCGGATGCGGTAGTTAAATGCCGCTGTCTGTGTTTGACAGCGGCATTTAACTAGTTAATAGCGGCGGGTGATCGCGATTTCACCCGCCGCTATTGCGCGCACATGTCAGCTGTAAGAAACAGCTGACATGTCGCGACTTTGATGTGCGCTCACCGCCGGAGCGCACATCAAAGCGGGGGTCCCGACATGTGACGTACTATACCGTCACATGTCGGGAAGGGGTTAAGATCACTGTAAAATTTCAGTACCCTTTACCTTTACTTTCTGATTTGTTTGCTCGGATTAAGGGTGCCAGTTGGTTTACTAAAATCGACCTTCGAGGGGCGTATAATCTCGTGCGTATTAAACAAGGTGATGAATGGAAAACAGCATTTAATACGCCCGAAGGCCATTTTGAATATCTTGTGATGCCATTCGGGCTCTCTAATGCTCCATCGGTATTTCAGTCCTTTATGCATGATATTTTCCGGAATTATCTGGATAAATTCATGATTGTGTATTTGGATGATATTTTGGTTTTCTCCGATGATTGGGAGTCTCTTGTGAAGCAGGTTAGGATGGTATTTCAGGTCCTTCGTGCTAATGCGTTGTTTGTGAAGGGGTCTAAGTGCCTCTTTGGAGTTCAGAAGGTTTCTTTTTTGGGTTTCATTTTTTCTCCCTCGGCTATTGAAATGGACCCTGTTAAAGTCCAGGCCATTCATGATTGGACTGAACCTACATCTGTAAAGAGCCTTCAGAAATTTTTGGGCTTTGCCAATTTTTATCGCCGCTTTATTGCTAATTTTTCTAGTGTGGTGAAGCCTCTGACCGATTTGACGAGGAAGGGCGCTGATGTGATGAATTGGTCCTCTGCGGCTGTTGAGGCCTTTCAGGAGCTTAAACGTCGTTTTACTTCTGCCCCTGTGTTGCGTCAGCCAGATGTTTCTCTCCCTTTTCAGGTTGAGGTTGATGTTTCTGAGATTGGGGCAGGGGCCGTTTTGTCTCAGAGAAATTCTGATGGCTCGTTGATGAAACCATGTGCTTTCTTCTCCAGAAAGTTTTCGCCTGCTGAGCGTAATTATGATGTCGGCAATCGGGAGTTGTTGGCTATGAAGTGGGCATTTGAGGAGTGGCGACATTGGCTTGAGGGAGCCAAGCATCGCGTGGTGGTCTTGACTGATCATAAGAATCTGATTTACCTCGAGTCTGCTAAGCGGTTGAATCCTAGACAAGCTCGGTGGTCTCTGTTTTTTTCACGTTTTGATTTTGTGGTCTCGTATATTCCGGGATCTAAGAATGTGAAGGCTGATGCCCTTTCTAGGAGTTTTTTGCCTGATTCTCCGGGAGTTCTTGAGCCGGCTAGGATCCTCAAGGAGGGGGTGATTCTTTCTGCCATCTCCCCTGATTTGCGGCGGGTACTTCAGGAGTTTCGGGCTGATAAACCTGACCGCTGTCCAGTGGGGAAACTGTTTGTTCCTGATAGATGGACTAGCAGGGTAATTTCTGAGGTTCATTGTTCGGTGTTGGCTGGTCACCCTGGGATTTTCGGTACCAGAGATTTGGTGGCTAGGTCCTTTTGGTGGCCTTCCTTGTCGCGGGATGTGCGTTCGTTTGTGCAGTCCTGTGGGACCTGTGCTCGGGCTAAGCCTTGCTGTTCCCGTGCCAGTGGGTTGCTTTTGCCCTTGCCTATTCCTGAGAGGCCCTGGACGCATATTTCCATGGATTTTATTTCTGATCTTCCTGTTTCTCAGAAGATGTCTGTCATCTGGGTGGTTTGTGACCGGTTTTCTAAGATGGTCCATTTGGTACCGTTGCCTAAGTTGTCTTCCTCCTCTGATTTGGTTCCATTATTTTTTCAGCATGTGGTTCGTTTGCATGGTATTCCGGAGAATATTGTGTCTGACAGAGGTTCCCAGTTCGTTTCTAGGTTTTGGCGGTCCTTTTGTGCTAGAATGGGCATTGATTTGTCTTTTTCTTCAGCATTCCATCCTCAGACAAATGGCCAAACGGAGCGAACCAATCAGACCTTGGAAACCTATTTGAGATGCTTCGTGTCTGCTGATCAGGATGATTGGGTGACCTTTTTGCCGTTGGCCGAGTTTGCCCTTAATAATCGGGCTAGTTCGGCTACCTTGGTTTCGCCTTTCTTTTGTAACTTTGGTTTTCACCCTCGTTTTTCTTCGGGGCAGCTTCAGCCTTCTGACTGTCCTGGTGTGGATTCTGTGGTGGACAGGTTGCAGCAAATTTGGACTCATGTGGTGGACAATTTGACGTTTTTGAAGGCTCAACGTTTTGCTAACCGTCGTCGATGTGTTGGTCCCCGGCTTCGTGTTGGGGATTTGGTCTGGTTGTCTTCTCGTCATGTTCCTATGAAGGTTTCTTCCCCTAAGTTCAAGCCTCGCTTTATTGGGCCTTATAAGATTTCTGAAATTATCAATCCGGTGTCTTTTCGTTTGGCCCTTCCAGCTTCTTTTTCCATTCATAATGTGTTCCATAGATCCTTGTTGCGGAGATATGTGGTACCTATGGTTCCCTCCGTTGATCCTCCTGCTCCGGTGTTGGTTGAGGGGGAATTGGAATATGTGGTGGAGAAGATTTTGAATTCTCATTTTTCGAGGTGGAAGCTTCAGTATCTGGTCCAGTGGAAGGGTTATGGCCAGGAGGATAATTCTTGGGTTGTTGCCTCCGATGTTCATGCTGACGATTTGGTTCGTGCTTTCCATTTGGCTCGTCCTGATCGGCCCGGGAGCTCTGGTGAGGGTTCGGTGACCCCTCCTCAAGGGGGGAGTACTGTTGTGAATTCCGTTTTGGAGCTCCCTCCTGTGGTTGCTAATGGTATTTTTGTGAGTTCTGCCCTTGGGCTCCCTCTGGTGGTTACGAGTGGAACTGCTGCTCTTTTGGGTAGCTGTAGCAGCTGCCTTCACTAATCGCCTTGCCTGGGTTTGTTATTTAAACCTGCTCTGGGCTTTAGTTCATGCCAGCTGTCATTGTTCTTGGTTGGATTTGGTTCTCTCCTTGGATTTCTCATATGGCCTGTCCTTGTCAGCAAAAGATAAGTTTTTGCTAATTCTTGTTTGTCCATTTGCTTGGACTCTATTGCTCTGCAAATATGTCTCTTTTTGTCCAGCTTGCCACTATGTCATATTCAGGCTAGCTGGAAGCTCTGGGAAAGCAGATTTGCCCCTCCACACCGTGAGTCGGTGTGGAGTTCATTTTTGTAAACTCTGCGTGGATTTTGTAGTTTTTAATACTGACCGCACAGTATCCTTTTCTTTCTGTCTATCAAGTTTAGTATTGGCCTCCTTTGCTGATATCTGATTTCATTCCTGTGTACGTCATTTCCCTCTCCACTCACTGTCAATATTTGTGGGGGGCTGTCTTTCCTTTTGGGGTTTTCTCTGAGGCAAGATAGCTTTCGATTTCCTTCTTTAGGGGTAGTTAGTTCTTAGGCTGTGAAGAGGTGTCTAGGGAGAGTCAGGAACATCCCACGGCTATTACTAGTGTTGTTGTTAGGATTAGGGACTGCGGTCAGTAGAGATACCACCTTCTCAGAGCTCGTTCCATGTTGCGTTTTAGCCACCAGGTCATATCAGTGTGGCCTCTTAACCACCAGGTCATAACAGGGCTGTCCCCGGCACGTCACCCGATGGCTTATATGGGCTTATATATTACTAGATTGTCGCCCGATTCTAACGTATCGGGTATACTAGAATATGCATGTCCCCGTAGTATATGGACAATGATGATTCCAGACTTCGCGGCAGACTGTGCCCGTCGCTGATTGGTCGAGGCAACCTTTATGACATCATCGTCGCCATGGCAACCATTATGACATCTACGTCGATACTGTGCCCGTCGCTGATTGGTCGAGGCGAATTCGCGGCAGACTGTGCCCGTCCCTGATTGGTCGAGGCAACCTTTATGACATCATCGTCGCCATGCTGTGCCCGTCGCTGATTGGTCGAGGCCTGGCGGCCTCGACCAATCAGAGACGCGGGATTTCCAGGACAGGCAGACAGACAGACAGACAGAAAAACCCTTAGACAATTATATATATATAGATTTATGTTTCCTCTTGGTTGTGCCATCCCTGCCATCTGGTATAGCGTAATATGTAGGAAATATCCTCAGAGATTGTGTTGGGGGATTTTGCTCGCTATCCACTATAGAGATGGTGCTGGGAATTAGCTGTGTATTATTTTCATTCGGTCTCCGGGAAGGAGTTATTGGCTATACCATCGTTTAAACCCTTGGCAATCACAGTGGGGTTTGTGTTTGGGGGTGTGTTTCCCCCTGTGATGACCGATGTATAAAATCTGGGAGGCGGCGCCGGGAAGGAGTGACCTGGTATCTCTACGCTCTGGTAATTACAGCGGGGTTTGTGTTGGAGGGTGTGTTTCCCCGTGGGATGGTCGATACCTAAGCTTCTTCTCCAATGGCGTATCTCTGCTTTGTGTTAGCCGGGAGTTCTGCCCGGTATGATGTACGGCGATTGTTGGCCAATACGGGCAGCCATCGGGTGACGTGCCGGGGACAGCCCCCTGCATCTGATTGGTGGATAAATAGAGGATGTCTCTTGGTGACGCGTCGGGGACAACCCCTTGCACTTGATTGGTGGATAGGCGGTTGGTGTCCCGGGATGACGCACCTGGGATATCCCCGTACGAGTAACCTGATTGGTGGGATTTGACTTTTAGTATTCTATGATGCCTGACCTTAGACACACCCCCAGGAGGAAGCGGATGCGAAACGCGCGTCGGGGTAGTCAAGGTGCAGCGTGCCACGAGGCAGGGGAACAGCGAGTTTGTTCAGGTAATATGTACCGGGCAGATTGCTCATAACGTCGGGTGATGCTTTAGATATTACAGAGGTGTTACTTTTACGGCAGATGTAATGATTGGCTGTTTTGTCTGGAGATATTTCTTTAATGGTGGGATTTCTCGCCCTAGGCTTCACTGATGTATTAAACACTTCGTGACTGAGTATAGTTTAATAACTCTACGGTCAATATGTTTATATCAAGTTTGGAGTGTGGCCCATCCGTTACTTGAGGAAATGGGTTGGTGCGTTATGTTCATTAGAGGTTTTATTGGTCAGTTAAATGTACAGGCAGAATACAGTAAGCTTCCTGTAGTGGTGGTGGAATGGTATAGTATAACCCCTTACCACAGCTTGACGTAACCTGTGTGGGGAACTTTTGTATATCTTCACTTTTTTGGTTAGCACGAGCCCAAAAGCTGTGCCCATGGCATGAGCATCTGATGTCATATTCAACCAAACCCACTGTCAATTGGCCAGAACCAGAGAAATCTTTGATCCAGGTTGTTTAACCCATTAGTGCACACCATCAATAACAACCGCAGCATCTAGGAAAGGCTCTCTGCTACCTTATCAGCAACCCTGTAATGCATAAGGGCAAATTGGTTGTTCTGCACTTATGTTTTTGTAGTCTGCCTCTAGAAAAAAATAATATAATGGGTAACAATTTATATGCACCCTAAAATTATCTTATTAAAATGTATGACTCCTTAAAAAAAGCAAGACCACATACTACATTCTGGCTCTGGAAATGTAGCCAACATGTGTATTTTGTTTCAAAAGTATAAATAAAAAACTTTGTGATGTTGCCAGAATTGTACTGACCCACAGAATGTGTTTTTTTTTGTATTCCCATTCCCACAGCAAAGATTTGAAAAGTGATAAATATGTAACCAATGAAATCATATGTTCCCCAAAATGGTACTTCGCTAAAATACAAATTTGTCCTGAAAAACAAACTATGATTTTTCAAATACTACAGTGATTTTTTTTAAATCCATTTAAGAACAAATATAGGACTTTTCATAGTGTAGATATCCTTATGAAATGAGTGATAACTTCATACGGTAGCGAGCTCAACTTGTGAGAATGACCAGACTTTATGCCAATCAGCTGCAGCTTCACCCAAAATCCCTGTCAGTCAGAACAGTTGCATCTTGGAGAATAAATAGCTAACAAAAAAAGGTAAGCAATGGTGCTGCTGACTTAAGAAAATAGGCAGAATTGTAAGATTAGTTTTATGAAAGATGAAACTGGCTACTCATTTTCTGAAACTTGTAGCCTGATTCATCCTGACTAAACCTAAAATTACTGGTTTGCATATCTCCTTAGGCTACGTGCACACGTTGCAGATTTGGGTGCAGAATTTTCTGCACAAAATCTGCATCTCCTGACAGAAAACACAAGTGCAGATTTGATGCGTTTTTCTTGCGGATTTGCTGCGGATTTTGTGCGGATTTCATGTGTTTTTTACCCCTGCGGATTTCTATAATAGAAGGGTGCAGAAACGCTGCAGATCCACACAAAAGAAGTGACATGCTCCTTCTTTCAATCCACTGCGTTTTCCATGCCAATTTTTCCTCACCATTAGCACTGCATTTTTGCGGATCTGCAGCGTTTCTGCGCGGCAAAAAACGCTGCGGATCCGCAGTAAATCCGCATCGTGTGCACATAGCCTTCAGTCAGCACCACCATTGGTTACCCTGTTTTGTTTTTATTTTCCACAAAAAATTGTTTGGTCCTTAAGGGAGACCTAGGACGCTATATATTTGGTCTCAGACAGCAAAGGGAAATATAACAAGGAGATGAGTACAGGATATGGGCAGCTTCAGGCTATGTGCCCATGTTGCAGAATGTAAGCAGAATTTTCCTCATCAAAACTGGACTCTCTTGCCAGGAAATCCGCTCTCGTTTTTCCCGTTTTTTTTCTCGTCTTTATCACGTATTTGTTGTGTTTTTCTTGCGTTTATGTATTTTTTTCCATGCGTCCCAATACAATTATATAGCGGCAAAAGCGCCGTAATTCTGCAAAATTAATGAATATGCTGCGTTTTTTTCCGCAATGCGTTTCCGCTGCGGAAAAAAACGCAACATGGGCAGAACAATGCGGAATTCCATTAAAAATAATGAGATGCATTTTGTAAGCGTTTCGACAGCGGAAAAACGTAGAAAAAACGCGACGTGAACAACTAAAGAAGAAAAGACCATACCCACAAGAATGGGAACACCCAAATTTTATAAATTACATGTGCTTTATTTGAGAAAATATGACACTTATACAGGACACAGCAACAAATAAAAACAATTAAAAACTGCAAAGAGTGCCTTGCCTAGCCATGCCTTAATATAGAGGCAAAGGCTGCCCACACAATAATCCTCAAAGCATAAGAAGTGAATTCAGTATGGCTCAAAGACAAATAAATGCAATAACATCCATATGATAGTCGAAGTACACAGCATAGTTAGATGAATTTGTCTGGGATCATACTCATTCACAGTACCATGTATATGAGCCAAATGGCAACCATGAAGTAAAGAGAACCTAGCACGTGTAGACAAATATACAAATATAAATACATGGACCAGGTGACAAGCCAAATAACTTGCTGAGGCACCAAATCAAGCTCAGAATAACATATATATGGCACAAATGTTTGGAAAGTTACCCGATTTTCTCTGGAAATAGAGAAGGAACAAAGTGGAGGGCCCAATAGCCCAAACCGAGAATTGCAAGAGTCCTCAAGTCCTAAATGAGCCATGAATGCTAAGAGGAAAAACGCAACATGGGCACATAGCCTTAAAAACACCATGGATCAATTATCTGCACTGTATGTTTGGAGGTCAATGTTAGAAAGAGGAATCTTAGACCTTTATAAAGATATATTTAAAAACTGCAATATCTATCTATCTATCTATCTATCTACAGTATATAGTTTTATGTTCAAGATGATGTAGTATCAATTTTATCATTAAATGCAATCCTCAATGTCCCAAAACAATTAGTATCCTTTACTGTATATAGTGTGAGGGGGAGAGACTGGGAGAGCAGCTCGATTCTATATGGTCTAGGAGCAGAATTCCTCTTTCTTTCTCTCCTCATCTGCCACTTTGTTGTTTTTTTGTCCATCTGTAAATACGGGACTGCTGATTGATGCAAAGCAAAGACTCTGTCGCTTCAAAGGTTGCCTTTTGCTTTTAGCTAATTGTAACTACAAAACACAAAGGCCTTGTACACTCCAGAATAAAGCGGGGGGGGGGGGGGGGGGGAACGCACGATACATAAAACCCTTTAGGGGACATGTCTAACTGTCCTGATAATGTCACATAAAAGCTCTGGTTGGACATGAATTCATGTAAACATCTCGTAGGATGCAAACCCGAGACTGCGGTGAGAGACGGACCGCAAGTGACTGCTGCTGAACAGTGACAGGGCAGAGACATCACAGGGCTCTCTGCCATATACAATAAACTGTAAATACAGCTTTTAAAGATTCAAAACTGTGATATTAATTAACCTCATTATTAACGTCGACTGAGTCTACCAATCGTCTGGATGTAGCCAGCGCTTTCAGCAATGGAGGCTTGTCACAGCTTCTCCTTCTGGTAAATAGATTCCTATATTTAGTATTTATGTAGACACGCACTTTGTAACTTAAAGGTGTTGTGACTTGAAGCTGATCTCAAGGATTTTATTTTCTCTAAATCCCAACATTTAGCTGATTTTACTGGAGAAACTAAACCTGGCGGCTATACATCACTGGTGCCATAATAGATTGACGGGTCGGGTTCACTAGAGCAACTTTCTCATTGGAGGGGGTGCCACAGTTCTGCACACAGGTACTGGAGTAGTCACTTGGATGTTTGCATCAATGATTTTTAGATATTTAATCAACTGCATAGGAGTTCCAATAAAAGAAGACCCATCAAGAGAAAATATGAGAAAGAAATCTTTATCCACTTAATTCTCCAGCCTTACTATCTAATTCAGAAATGTTCAATCTGGTGACGAAATTGTCCCTGTGCATTGGGACCAATATGCAGAGTAAATGACTGCTGCAGGATTATAGGATTTAGATAATGCAATCCATATAGCACATTAATTGCTATATTTGGCACATGTGTAATAGCAGAAGAAAATGTCAGGACTGATGATTACACCTTTCCACTAAATTGGCTTTTTAAAATGATGGAATTCACATTTCCATGAGATTCTGCAGAACAGTCAGAAGTGAGTAATTAATGAAATCAGTTAAAGAGGTTACACACGGTGACACGATGGAAGTGGCTGCTGAGGGGTCAGGATGTGGCACAGTGTAGCACCAAGTGATTGACTTTGGTTGCGACAGGGAGAGGGGGTCTATATGCCCTGGGGGATGGTACACTCAGTAGTATGTCATCATGTGAAACTAGCTTTAAGGACAGGAAAAAGATAAATATATAATGTTGTCAATGTTTTTATCCATTAACAGGATAAAAAGGGTAAAAGTGGCAGTGGAAGCTTAGATCACACGAAACAAAGTGCATCAATTTACATACATTTAATTGGGGTTAAAGCGGAAAGGGATAAAACTAGGAAAGGAGGCAAGAGACCATAATGATGGCCCATTTATATCCGGAGGTGAATTCCTCTTAAATTATGTACTCACAAGTTTTCTAGTTCCTTAAAGGGATTGTCTAGGATAACAAAAACATGGCTTCTTTCAAAAACAGCACCACCCCCGAATCATCAGTTGTGTCTGGTATTACAACGCATTTGAAAAAACTGACCGTCACATCCATACATAGACTAAGTGTGAACAGGTGCTAAACCTAGAGTCGCCAACAACTCCTATACATTCAAGCAAATAAGGTAGCACACTGTAGCGCTGAAACAGGCAAACATGAAACATGAAAATTTTTAACTGCATTACTGCACTAGAAATATGAAAAATGAGAGCGTTTAGCGCATAAAAAAGGCCAATTTTATGTGTACCTGGTAGCCACTTTACGGCATCTCTCTTATACCAGGTCCTACGATTTCCTTCCTCACTGAGAATAAACGTCTCCATCTGAATGGGTGCCTATGAAAACCTCTTGTGAGGCTACCATTCTCTCTCTCTGTGGAGGGGTAATGGACCTGCTGTACTTAAAACACCAGTGACTAGGAGGCGGAGTGCTCGGTCAGAAAGAGGTTTTCATAGGCACCCATTCAGATGGAGACGTTTATTCTCAGTGAGGAAGGAAATCGTAGGACCTGGTATAAGAGAGATGCCGTAAAGTGGCTACCAGGTACACATAAAATTGGCCTTTTTTATGCGCTAAACGCTCTCATTTTTCATATTTCTAGTGCAGTAATGCAGTTAAAAATTTTCATGTTTCATGTTTGCATGTTTCAGCGCTACAGTGTGCTGCCTTATTTGCTTGAATGTATAGGAGTTGGCGACTCTAGGTTTAGCACCTGTTCACACTTAGTCTATGTATGGATGTGACGGTCAGTTTTTTCAAATGTATTATTTAGCTTTCTGACCGAGTACTCTGCCTCCTAGTCACTGGTGTTTTAATTACAGCAGGTCCATTACCCCTCCAGAGAGAGAGAGAATGGTAGTCTCACAAGAGGTTTTCATAGGCACCCATTCAGATGGAGACGTTTATTCTCAGTGAGGAAGGAAATCGTAGGACCTGGTATAAGAGAGATGCCGTAAAGTGGCTACCAGGTACACATAAAATTGGCCTTTTTTATGCGCTAAACGCTCTCATTTTTCATATTTCTAGTGCAGTAATGCAGTTAAAAAATTTTCATGTTTCATGTTTGCATGTTTCAGTGCTACAGTGTGCTACCTTATTTGCTTGAATGGTATTACAACGCAGCCCTATTGAAGTGAATGAAGCTGAGCTGCTATACCACACCCCATAATCAGTGGGTGGTGCTGTTCATGAAAGATAGCAGCCATGTTTTTGTAATCCTGGACAATCCCTTTATTTATATTCATTTGCTTTTCTTTCTAAAATCTTAACACTGGGTTATGCTTTTGTTACAGGAGAGCATTTCCAAGGCTCCTTTATTTCCCATTGATTCATGTAGACATATGGTTCAAGCTAGTGGATTAAAGCGTGCGATAGCGAGTTATGATGAAAGCGAGTGCAACTTGATTTATATGCATGTGACTTAATCATAAGGTTGTGTTCCCAAACGGTCAGAGCTTGTCACGCTGCGGCAGGTGCAGGAGGTCAAAAGCACCTCTGCATGTGCTGCAGAATGACTGGACGAATTTGAGATAAGTCCTATGCTATAGCTATTGGCCTCCACATGCTATAATCACCATGGCTGCATGTGTCTGACACAGAATGGAAGCCCAGCCATAATATCCCTGTACAATGTCTGCATTGCGCCTCTATATATACACCAAAACGACGCATCCTGTTATGACCCCAGTGGACAGGGTCTCAGAGGAACGTGTAAGTCTGCAAGATACAAAAATCCAGCTCATAGGGCTGTGGTAACTGGGTTGACCAAATAGCTACTCCTAACGCCAACACTAGAAGTAGCCGGGGATCATGCCTGCGGTGATCGCTAGATGACTCGCGCCAGCCGGAGAATCTAACTACCCCTAGGAGAAGAAAACAAAGACCTCTCTTGCCTCCAGAGAAAGGGACCCCAAAGCAAGATACAAGCCCCCCACAAATAATAACGGTGAGGTAAGAGGAAATGACAAACACAGAAATGAACTAGGTTCAGCAAAGAGAGGCCAGCTTACTAATAGCAGAATATAGCAAGATAACTTATCTGGTCAACAAAAACCCTATAAAAATCCACGCTGGAGATTCAAGAACCCCCGAACCGTCTAACGGTCCGGGGGGAGAACACCAGCCCCCTAGAGCTTCCAGCAAAGGTCAGGATACAGATAGGAACAAGCTGGACAAAAATACCAAACAAAACAAAAGCAAAAAGCAAAGAAGCAGACTTAGCTTGAAAAACAGGAACCAGGATCAGAGGACAAGAGCACAACAGATTAGCTCTGATTTCAACGATGCCAGGCATTGAACTGAAGGTCCAGGGAGCTTATATAGCAACGCCCCTGAACTAACGGCCCAGGTGAGGATATAGAAAAAGACAGACGCTCCAGAGTCAAATCACTAATGACCACTAGAGGGAGCAAAAAGCAAAATCACAACAGTACCCCCCCCTTAGTGAGGGGTCACCGAACCCTCACCACGACCACCAGGGCGATCAGGATGAGCGGCGTGAAAGGCACGAACTAAATCGGCCGCATGAACATCAGAGGCGACCACCCAGGAATTATCTTCCTGACCATAGCCCTTCCACTTGACTAGGTACTGAAGCCTCCGCCTGGAGAGACGAGAATCCAAGATCTTCTCCACCACGTACTCCAACTCGCCCTCAACCAACACCGGAGCAGGAGGCTCAGCAGAAGGAACCACAGGCACAACGTACCGCCGCAACAAGGACCTATGAAACACGTTGTGGATAGCAAACGACACAGGAAGATCCAGGCGAAAGGATACAGGATTAAGAATTTCCAATATCTTGTAAGGACCAATAAAACGAGGTTTAAATTTGGGAGAGGAAACCTTCATAGGAACAAAGCGGGAAGAAAGCCACACCAAATCCCCAACACGTAGTCGGGGACCCACACCGCGGCGGCGGTTGGCAAAGCGCTGAGCCCTCTCCTGTGACAACTTCAAGTTGTCCACCACAAGATTCCAGATCCGCTGCAACCTATCCACCACAGAATCCACCCCAGGGCAGTCAGAAGGTTCCACATGACCCGAAGAAAAACGAGGGTGGAAACCAGAGTTGCAGAAAAACGGCGAAACCAAGGTGGCGGAACTAGCCCGATTATTAAGGGCAAACTCAGCTAACGGCAAGAAGGTCACCCAATCGTCCTGATCAGCAGAGACAAAACACCTCAAATAAGCCTCCAAAGTCTGATTAGTTCGCTCCGTCTGTCCATTAGTCTGAGGATGGAAAGCAGACGAAAACGACAAGTCAATGCCCATCCTACTACAAAAGGATCGCCAGAATCTGGAAACGAACTGGGATCCTCTGTCTGACACAATATTCTCAGGGATGCCGTGCAAACGAACCACGTTCTGGAAAAACACAGGAACCAGATCGGAAGAGGAAGGCAGCTTAGGCAAAGGAACCAAATGGACCATCTTGGAGAAGCGATCACATATCACCCAGATAACAGACATGCCCTGAGACACCGGAAGATCAGAAATGAAATCCATGGAGATATGTGTCCAAGGTCTCTTAGGGACAGGCAAGGGCAAGAGCAACCCGCTGGCACGAGAACAGCAAGGCTTAGCTCGAGCACAAGTCCCACAGGACTGTACAAATGACCGCACATCCCTAGACAAGGAAGGCCACCAAAAGGATCTGGCCACCAGATCTCTGGTGCCAAAAATTCCTGGGTGACCTGCCAACACCGAGGAATGAACCTCGGAAATGACTCTGCTGGTCCACTTATCAGGCACAAACAGTCTGTCAGGTGGACAAGAATCAGGCCTATCAGCCTGAAATCTCTGCAACACACGTCGCAGATCTGGAGAAATAGCTGACAAGATAATACCATCCTTAAGAATACCAACAGGTTCAGCGACTCCAGGAGCATCAGGCACAAAGCTCCTGGAAAGAGCATCGGCCTTCACATTCTTTGAACCTGGTAAATACGAGACAACAAAGTCAAAACGGGAGAAAAACAATGACCAGCGGGCCTGTCTAGGATTCAGGCGTTTAGCAGACTCGAGATACATCAGATTTTTGTGATCAGTCAAGACCACCACACGATGCTTAGCACCCTCGAGCCAATGACGCCACTCCTCAAATGCCCATTTCATGGCCAACAACTCCCGATTGCCCACATCATAATTTCGCTCCGCAGGCGAAAACTTCCTAGAGAAAAAGGCGCAAGGTCTCATAACAGAGCAACCAGGGCCTTTCTGCGACAAAACGGCCCCTGCTCCAATCTCTGAAGCATCCACCTCAACTTGAAAGGGAAGCGAGACATCAGGCTGGCACAAAACAGGCGCCGAAGTAAACCGACGTTTCAACTCCTGGAAAGCCTCCACGGCAGCAGGAGCCCAATTAACCACATCGGAGCCCTTCTTGGTCATATCCGTCAAAGGTTTCACAATGCTAGAAAAGTTAGCGATAAAACGACGGTAGAAGTTAGCGAAACCCAAGAACTTCTGAAGACTCTTAACTGACGAGGGCTGAGTCCAATCAAGAATAGCTCGGACCTTGACTGGGTCCATCTCCACAGCAGAAGGGGAAAAAATGAACCCCAAAAAGGGAACCTTCTGTACACCAAAAAGACACTTTGAGCCCTTGACAAACAAAGAATTTTCACGCAAAATTTTAAAGACCATCCTGACCTGCTCCACATGCGAGTCCCAATTATCAGAAAAAAACAGAATATCATCCAGATAAACGATCAGAAATTTATCCAGATAGTTCCGGAAAATGCCATGCATAAAGGACTGAAAAACTGAAGGGGCATTAGAGAGCCCAAAAGGCATCACCAAGTACTCAAAATGACCTTCGGGCGTATTGAATGCGGTTTTCCATTCATCCCCTTGCTTAATGCGCACAAGGTTGTACGCACCACGAAGGTCTATCTTGGTAAACCACTTGGCACCTTTAATCCGGGCAAACAAGTCAGACAACAGCGGCAAAGGATACTGAAATTTGACAGTGATCTTATTTAAAAGCCGATAGTCAATACAAGGCCTCAAAGATCCGTCCTTTTTAGCCACAAAAAAGAATCCCGCACCAAGAGGGGAAGAAGACGGACGGATGTGTCCTTTCTCCAGAGACTCCTTGATATATGAACGCATAGCAGTATGTTCAGGTATCGACAGATTAAACAGTCTTCCCTTAGGAAACTTACTGCCTGGAATCAAATCTATTGCACAGTCACAGTCCCTATGAGGAGGCAATGCACTGGACCTGGACTCGCTAAAGACATCCTGATAATCAGACAAGTACTCCGGAACTTCCGAAGGCGTAGAAGAAGCAATAGACACAGGCAGGGAATCCTCATGAATACCACGACAGCCCCAACTAGACACTGACATAGCCTTCCAGTCAAGGACTGGATTATGGGTCTGTAACCATGGCAGCCCCAAAACAACCAAATCATGCATTTTATGTAGAACGAGAAAACGTATCACCTCGCGGTGTTCAGGAGTCATGCACATGGTAACCTGTGTCCAATACTGCGGCTTATTTTCTGCCAATGGCGTAGCATCAATACCCCTAAGAGGGATAGGATTTTCTAATGGTTCAAGAATAAAACTACAGCGCTTAGCAAATGAGAGATCCATAAGACTCAGGGCAGCACCTGAATCTACAAACGCCATGACAGGATAAGATGACAGTGAGCAAATCAAAGTTACAGACAGAATAAACTTAGGATGCAAATTACCAACGGTGACAGGACTAACAACCTTAGATATACGTTTAGAGCATGCTGAGATAACATGTGTAGAATCACCACAGTAGTAGCACAAGCCATTCCGGCGTCTATGAATTTTCCTCTCATTTCTAGTCAGGATTCTATCACATTGCATCAAATCAGGTGTCCGTTCAGACAACACCATGAGGGAATTTGCGGTTTTTCTATCACATTGCATCACATCAGGTGTCTGTTCAGACAACAACATGAGGGAATTTGCGGTTTTGCGCTCCCGCAACCGCCGGTCAATTTGAATAGCCAGGGACATGGTATCATTCAGACCTGTGGGAATGGGAAAACCCACCATAACATTCTTAATGGCCTCAGAAAGGCCATTTCTAAAATTAGCGGCCAGTGCACACTCGTTCCAATGTGTCAGCACGGACCATTTCCGAAATTTTTGGCAATACACCTCAGCCTCGTCCTGGCCCTGAGACATAGCCAGCAAGGCTTTCTCTGCCTGAATCTCAAGATTGGGTTCCTCATAAAGTAAACCGAGCGCCAGAAAAAACGCATCAATATCAGCCAATGCCGGATCTCCTGGCGCCAACGAAAAAGCCCAATCCTGAAGGTCACCCCGTAAGAATGAAATAACAATTTTTACTTGTTGAGCAGAGTCTCCAGACGAACAAGGTTTCAGGGACAAAAATAATTTACAATTATTCCTGAAATTCCTAAACTTAAATCGGTCTCCTGAAAACAGTTCAGGAATCGGAATCTTGGGTTCAGACCTAGGATTTCTGGTAACATAATCTTGTATACCCTGCACACGAGCGGCAAGCTGGTCCACACTTGTAATCAAGGTCTGGACATTCATGTCTGCAGCAAGCTTAAGCCACTCTGAGGTAAAGGGGAAAAGAAAAAAAAAAATGAGAGGGGGAAAAAAAAAACTCAAAATTTTCTTTCTTATAATCCCACTTCTGCAATGCATTAAACATTTAATACTGGCCTGGCATACTGTTATGACCCCAGTGGACAGGGTCTCAGAGGAACGTGTAAGTCTGCAAGATACAAAAATCCAGCTCATAGGGCTGTGGTAACTGGGTTGACCAAATAGCTACTCCTAACGCCAACACTAGAAGTAGCCGGGGATCATGCCTGCGGTGATCGCTAGATGACTCGCGCCAGCCGGAGAATCTAACTACCCCTAGGAGAAGAAAACAAAGACCTCTCTTGCCTCCAGAGAAAGGGACCCCAAAGCAAGATACAAGCCCCCCACAAATAATAACGGTGAGGTAAGAGGAAATGACAAACACAGAAATGAACTAGGTTCAGCAAAGAGAGGCCAGCTTACTAATAGCAGAATATAGCAAGATAACTTATCTGGTCAACAAAAACCCTATAAAAATCCACGCTGGAGATTCAAGAACCCCCGAACCGTCTAACGGTCCGGGGGGAGAACACCAGCCCCCTAGAGCTTCCAGCAAAGGTCAGGATACAGATAGGAACAAGCTGGACAAAAATACCAAACAAAACAAAAGCAAAAAGCAAAGAAGCAGACTTAGCTTGAAAAACAGGAACCAGGATCAGAGGACAAGAGCACAACAGATTAGCTCTGATTTCAACGATGCCAGGCATTGAACTGAAGGTCCAGGGAGCTTATATAGCAACGCCCCTGAACTAACGGCCCAGGTGAGGATATAGAAAAAGACAGACGCTCCAGAGTCAAATCACTAATGACCACTAGAGGGAGCAAAAAGCAAAATCACAACAGCATCCGCATACATACGCATGTCCTGCGTACCCAATGTTAAGGATAGGTAAGCAGGACGCATGCAGAAGTAGGCGGAAATAAATGGAGACATGTGGAAGTGGGCGGAGCTTCAGGGACGAAGTACGCAGCCATCCGCAAAGCCCCAGTATGCAAGTGTGAACGTAGCCTTAGCAACACATCACTGGAATCAGGGTCTCTGTCCCTACATTATGCTGCTCTCAGATTAAGTGCAAAAACCTGATGACAAATTTCCTTCAACAAGATGTATGATATTCACCAAACCAGAGTCACCTGCAAAAGAAAAAGCTGCCAAACTATAAACAACTGTTTCAGAGTCCGTACCCCTCATCAGTGCAGAGCAATGAGAGGAGGATACATGTTGGTAAGATAAGGAGCTGGGGGGTATTGCTTCTTTTTGTAGAAACGATCAGCAAGGGTAGAGAGTCTTACAGGCCAGAAAATGTTCCCTGGGGAAACAGGTATGCAAATTAGCTTGAATTTAGAGGGAGGAGGTCACTGGAAAGAGTTTATCTTCCTTCTGGAGGAGAGCTTTTTTTGCATGGCATAGCCCAGTCATGGGACATTTGCTTTTAGATCTTCTAGATGGACACACCAGCAGTGACTTTTAACTATCATTGTCTTAGAGTGCATTTATACAATAAGATTTTATGGTCCTTTTTCAGACAGAGCGTAGTGCCCGGCCTGGCAGTGTGTCTCCTGACCTGTGTATGAGACCTGTGGTTGGGCCGAGCATTGAGCTCCGATCACCTCTAACCCTCCCTTTCTGTATTCGCTGGCAGCAGCCTGTATACTGGGCAGACAGCCAGTGCACATATGTGTTGTTGTGTTGTACATATCAATAATTGATGGCCGGCTGCTAGATAATATTGCACCAGTGACTTGCAGAGAAGTGTAAAAAGCATCAGATTTTCCATTTCTGTTCATGGAGAGTTGGTATTAACCCCTTAATGACCATCATACATCTTTTTACTGACATCTTGCTGCATCAGCCACGATCAGTGTTGGCACCGACTATGATCGTTTAACCCCTTAGATGCTGCTGTCAATAGTGACTGCAGCATCTAAATGGTTAACAGAGTGTTGGGGCTCCCTCTTCAACCCCATTGGCACCCTGAGATCTTGACCATGTAATCCTAATGTTTGTCAGGGCAGTGCATGGCTAAATAAAAGCACCTGAAACATTCAAAACTACCTGACAGCAATCTTGAATACATTGTTTTTAAAATGGTATCACTTTTGGGGGGATTAAAGGGATAATCATTCAAAGTTCGAAAATTGCTAATTTTTTTTTTGTCAAATTTCTGATATATTTCATAACAAAACTTAAAACATATCAACTTAAATTTACCATTATCATAAAGTATAATGTGTCACGAAAAAACATTCCCAAAATCAATGGGATATGTTGAAGCATTTCAGAGTTATTACTACATAAAGTGACACTGGTCAGATCTAAACAAAAAATATTGTCCTGGTCACCAAGGGGTTAAAAGTAATCTATGTTGTGTAAAAGGAGTCCACGTCTGTGATAAATGAATTAAGAACACATCATCTTCTCTCACCCTGGAGATACTTTCCTTCCACCTCTCCATCCAATGGTAAAAGAAAGGTAAATTGAGACTCCGTCACTGCTCCAGTTCCTTCTGGAACTCAGGGGGTGGGTTATTTTTCTTCCGCTTCTTTGCTTTTGACATTAATAAAAGCACTGGCTGCATTTTATCCAAACTCCCAACAATAGCTGCTTTTCATCCAAACTCAATGCAAAGTGGCAGGTGTCAGCCATGAAAATCTCCAGCACACGCACAATGCTATGACAACGGAGCAAGTATCAAACCTGGAAACAGCTTGTCTGGAAACTAGCGCCAGAGAGCGGCCTGGGACTGAGTGCAGCAAGAATGACACTGACTCCAAGCTTTCCCTTACTATAAGAGAATGATAAGATGCTGGGACGCCTCACTGAATTGTAATAAGGAGCCTTAGCACAACATTATGTATTAGTGCAATCTACAGGGACAGATGTAGCATTGCTAAACCCGACTCTGCAGCAGAGAGACAACAGAGCAGATCTCTTAGGACGTCGGAGGTGTGGAGGTTACCTTGGCTTTGGTGTCTGTCGGAGGAGCTCTGGCACAGATTTTACTTCTGTACGATAGCCACTTTTCTTATTCTTAACACTGCAGAGTAATAAAATCATAAAGAGTTATCTTCTATTAGGCAGGGGTCACAATTGCGAGTCTCTCGTATTGCACTCGCAAGTGTGACCCCGGCCTTAGGGAGATACTGGATAATTTACTGATCACTTGGGGTTTAACTATTGGGACTTCAGAGATACTGAGATCTGGGCACTGCAGGACCATATCTGAATGGAGCAGAGTTTGCTCATGCGGGCCTTAATCCATTCATTGTCTTTGGGACTGCTGGAGATAGACTAGTACAGCGCTCAGCTTCTTCCGGCAGTCCCATACTAAATAAATAGCGCTGTGGTCCACATGCTCAACCTCTGCTCCATTCAGATGCCGCTCTGCGGAGCCCCATTCTCAGGATTGCTGGTCCCAGTGTTCGGACCCCCAGCAAATCAGTAAGTTATCTCCTTTCCTATGAATAGGTGAACTTTGCTGTGGAAATGCTGTGCTGCTTGTACAATAGGAATGTTAGGCAAAGTCTTGTCTGTATTGGGGGCAAGATACTCTTTAAATTTACTGTTACGCTCTCAGACGAGAAGAAATATCCCATTACCCCCTCGTCTGATGAGTTTGTCTTTGTTCTGTCATGTGATAAATACCAGCAAAATGAATGTGACTGTGGCACTAAGTGAGGGCACTGCCGGGGGCATCTGGTGCCATTGATCTCTTAATTGGAAAGCAGTTAACACTGACAAATGGGCACATTGACTGAGCGTCCTACACCATTCCTATCGATTGTGCCCAGCCCGACTGAAGCTGTCCATATGTGTATTAATCGTCATAGCGATTTCATTTTTCCTGTATATTTCATGGCTTCTCTGGCATCAAGCCCTATAAAGTTGCCTCTTGACATGTCACAATTCAAATTGTCATTTCTGTCTCCAAGGGCAGGCAGCGTGGCATTTCTTTCATTAAATCCTTCCGTCTCGAGTCTGAGGCATCGATACACAATCTACCAAGATTAAATTTACTTATTTAATATAAAGTTAATGACCACTGCGCCTATATCAATATCAGGGATGTTTTCCATATAAAACTAATATCTCGAGTTCTGCCTTTACGGGAAGTAAATATATTCCATATATTGTTTGTCAGATTTATTGCGGAGGGAAGCGCTCTTGTGGGACTGCTGCAGACGCTGCACCACAATAAACAGGCCTAAAAGCATATAAAACAGGCTGAAGTCTCTTCTCTGCTGGTGCGACCTTGGCCTTGTGACTTCACCACTGGGCGCCTGGGGCTTCTCATTTCCAGTGTGAGCTGTTTTGGGCAAGAACTTGCTGTGTCTGCATAAATCTCGCTTGTTGCTTACAGATCTTTAATTTACCACTGCAAAATATAATGCAAGCATGACGCGTTCCCTAAATCCATCTTGTGCTTCTGTGCTATATCTCCAGTCCTCTCTCTGCTGGAAATGCATGATGTCTTATATTATTTGCTGCTATCTGTCAGTGCAGCTCGGTGCACTCATATATATTTTGCAGTCATGATTTTTATTTTTTTTTATTTTTTTTTATCATCCCCAAACTGACATCTACATAAAGGCAATTGCATGTCAGTTTCCTAATAAACAGGAGAACTCTTGATGAATTGGAAAAGCTCACAAGCATTGCCGAAACACTTTTAGGAGGTTTATTTTATGTCACGTCGGGATGCCCCCTGATTGCATGGACCACTGGAGTCCAAACAGGCACATTAAGGGGGCAAAGTGAATGAGATGGAGGAGTAGCAGAGGCTTGGAGGAGGAATGACCCTTTGGTCAGATCATTGAGCCCCCAGAAAAATAAGCCAAGTGTGTAATTTTTAGCAGGACCAATCTGATAAAGACCCTCTAAGGCTACTAAGAAGGTTGGATTGCTTCCTAAATACAATGATCTCATGGGCTATTTTCTTATGCGGATGAAAATTACAGCCTTCATAACCCGAGTGCCCAAACGGTGGCCTGCAATGTCATTCTGAGTAGCCCCCAACCATCTGCTCACATATGATTTTGATGTCAGAAAGAAAAATAGTGGCCACCTACGCATGTGGATCTGTCACAATTTCTCCGTACAAACTGCAAACATTATTGAATAGATTTTAGACCCAATGTATTTATTTTTGAAAATCCATTTCAGAATGGTCGTGTAATCCTGATAATGAAGAAGAGCATTTTAAGAGTCCGAAGGCCCGATTCATCATTTGCATTTCTATTTTTTTTTTCAATCACTTTTCTATTTTAACCCCTTCATGACCCAGCTTATTTTTGACCTTAATGACCTGGCCGTTTTTTGCAATTCTGACCAGTGTCCCTTTATAAGGTAATAACTCAGGAACGCTTCAACGGATCCTAGCGGTTCTGAGATTGTTTTTTCGTGACATATTGGGCTTCATGTTAGTGGTAAATTTAGGTCGATAATTTCTGAGTTTATTTGTGAAAAAAAAAACGGAAATTTGGCGAAAATTTTGAAAATTTCGCAATTTTAACATTTTGAATTTTTATTCTGTTAAACCAGAGAGTTATGTGACACAAAATAGTTAATAAATAACATTTCCCACATGTCTACTTTACATCAGCACAATTTTGGAAACAAAATTTTTTTTTGCTAGGAAGTTATAAGGGTTAAAATTTGACCAGTGATTTCTCATTTCTACAACAAAATTTACAAAACCATTTTTTTAGGGACCACCTCGCGTTTGAAGTCAGTTTGAGGGTTCTATATGGCTGAAAATACCCAAAAGTGACACCATTCTAAAAACTGCACACCTCAAGGTGCTCAAAACCACATTCAAGAAGTTTATTAACCCTTCAGGTGTTTCACAGCAGCAGAAGCAACATGAAAGGAAAAAATGAACATTTAACTTTTTAGTCACAAAAATGATCTTTTAGCAACATTTTTTTTATTTTCCCAAGGGTAAAAGGAGAAACTGGACCACGAACATTGTTGTCCAATTTGTCCTGAGTACGCTGATACCTCATATGTGGGGGTAAACCACTGTTTGGGCGCACGGCAGGGCTCGGAAGGGAAGGAGCGCCATTTGACTTTTTGAATGAAAAATTGGCTCCAATCTTTAGCGGACACCATGTCGCGTTTGGAGAGCCCCCGTGTACCTAAACATTTGAGCTCGCACACAAGTGACCCCATTTTGGAAACTAGACCCCCCCAAGGAACTTATCTAGAAGCCTAGTGAGCACTTTAATCCCCCAGGTGCTTCACAAATTGATCCGTAAAAATGAAAAAGTACTTTTTTTCTCACAAAAAAATTATTTTAGCCTCAATTTTTTCATTTTCACATGGGCAACAGGATAAAATGGATCCTAAAATTTGTTGGGCAATTTCTCCTGAGTACGCCGATACCTCATATGTGGGGGTAAACCACTGTTTGGGTGCACGGCAAGGCTCGGAAGGGAAGGCGCGCCATTTGACTTTTTGAATGGAAAATTAGCTCCAATCGTTAGCGGACACCATGTCGCGTTTGGAGAGCCCCTGTGTGCCTAAAAATTGGAGCTCCCCTACAAGTGACCCCATTTTGGAAACTAGACCCCCCAAGGAACTTATCTAGATGCATACTGAGCACTTTAAGCCCCCAGGTGCTTCACAGAAGTTTATAACGCAGAGCCGTGAAAATAAAAAATAATTTTTCTTTCCTCAAAAATGATTCTTAGCTTGGAATTTTTTATTTTCCCAAGGGTAACAGGAGAAATTGGACCCCAAATGTTGTTGTCCAGTTTGTCCTGAGTACGATGATACCCAATATGTGGGGGTAAACCACTGTTTGGGCGCACGGCAGGGCTCGGAAGGGAAGGCACGCCATTTGGCTTTTTGAATGGAAAATTAGCTCCAATCATTAGCGGACACCATGTCGCGTTTGGAGAGCCCCTGTGTGCCTATATATTGGAGCTCCCCCACAAGTGACCCCATTTTGGAAACTAGACCTCCCAAGACACTAATCTAGATGTGTGGTGAGCACTTTGAACCCCCAAGTCCTTCACAGAAGTTTATAACGCAGAGCCATGAAAATAAAAAATTATTTTTCTTTTCTCAAAAATTATTTTTTAGCCCACAATTTTTTATTTTCCCAAGGGTAACAAGAGAAATTGGACCACAAAAGTTGTTGTCCAGTTTCTCCTGAGTACGCTGATACCCCATATGTGGGGGTAAACCACTGTTTGGGCACATGCCGGGGCTCTGAAGGGAAGTAGTGACGTTTTGGAATGCAGACTTTGAAGGAGTGGTCTGCGGGCGTCACATTCCATTTGCAGAGCCCCTGATGTGCCTAAACAGTAGAAACCCCCCACAAGTGACCCCATTTTGGAAACTAGACCCCCCAAGGAACTTATCTAGATGTGTGGTGAGCACTTTCAACCCCCAAGTGCTTCCTAGAAGTTTACAACGCAGAGCCGTGAAAATAAAAAATAATTTTTCATTCCTCAAAAATTATGTTTAGCAAGCAATTTTTTATTTTCGCAAGAGTAACAGGAGAAATTGGACCCCAATAGTTGTTGTCCAGTTTGTCCCGAGTATGCTGGTACCCCATATGTGGGGGTAAACCACTGTTTGGGCGCACATCGGGGCTCGGAAGTGAGGGAGCACCATTTGACTTTTTGAACGCAAGATTGGCTGGAATCAATGGTGGCACCATGTTGCGTTTGGAGACCCCTGATGTGCCTAAACAGTGGAAACCCCTCAATTCTAACTCCAACACTAACCCCAACACACCCCAAACCCTAATCCCAACTCTAGATATATCCCTAACCCCAACACACCCCTAACCACAACCCTAACCCAACACACCCCTAATCCCAACCCTAACCACAACCCTAACCCCAACACACCCATAACCCTAACCACAAGCCTAATCTTAACCCTTTTTCCAACTCTAGCCCTAATTCCAACCCTAACTCTAATTGCAACCCTAACCCTAAGGCTATGTGCCCACATTGCGGATTCATTTTTTTCCGCACCATTCTTGAAAAATCCGCAGGTAAAAGGCACTGCGTTTTACCTACGCATTTACCGCGGATTGTTTTTTGTGCGGATTTCACCTGCGGATTCCTATTGAGGAGCAGGTGTAAAACGGAATCCGCACAAAGAATTGACATGCTGCGGAAAATACAACACAGCGTTTCCGCGCTGTATTTTCCGCACCATGGGCACAGCGGATTTGGTTTTCAGTAGGTTTACATGGTACTGTAAACCTGATGGAAAACTGCTACGAATCCGCAGCGGCCAATCCGCTGCGGATCCACAGCCAAATCCTCACCATGTGTCCCTAACCCTAACTCTAACCCTAACCCTGGAAGAAAAAAAAAATTTTTTTTCGTTATTTTTATTATTGTCCCTACCTATGGGGGTGATAAAGGGGGGGTTCATTTACTATTTTTTTATTTTGATCACTGTGATAGGTTTTATCACAGTGATCAAAATGTACATGGAACGAATCTGCCGGCCAGGCAGATTCGGCGGGCGCACTGCGCATGCGCCCGCCATTTTGGAAGATGGCGGCGCCCATGAAGAAGATGGATGGACACCGCGAGGCTCGGTAAGTATGAGGGGGGGAGATCGGAGCACAGGGGGGATTGGAGCATGGGGGGGTGGATCGAAGCACGGGGGAAGCGGACAAGAGGACGGAGGGGAGCGGACCACAGTACGGGGCAGAAAGGAGGACTGGGGAGGCGATCGGTGGCGGTGGGGGCAGATTAGGTTTTCCAGCCATGGCCGATGATATTGCAGCATCGGCCATGGCTGGATTGTAATATTTCACCATTTTCATAGGTGAAATATTACAAATCGCTCTGATTGGCTGTTTCACTTTCAACAGCCAATCAGAGCGATCGTAGCCACGAGGGGGTGAAGCCACCCCCCTGGGCTGAAGTACCACTCCCCCTGTCCCTGCAGATCGGGTGAAATTGGAGTTAACCCTTTCACCCGATCTGCAGGGACGCGATCATTCCATGACGCCACATAGGCGTCACAGGTCGGATTGGCACCGACTTTCATGACGCCTACGTGGCGTCAAAAGTGGGGAAGGGGTTAACTTGTGTTATTTTGTTAGTGCCAAATTCTTCAAAATTCATTTTGGTCTTAAGAAAGGAGCAGGTCCAGTTCTGGAGCAAGTCAACTAAAACTACCATACATAAATTTTTGGGTCTTAGTGTGAAATTATATCCAATATGCGTTTTTTTTCCCCTGCTTTTTTTTTGTGTTGTTCCAAAATACTCAAAAAAAAATAAACGTGTGTATCAAAACATGTACAATTGTAATTTCTGGAAGAAATACTTCATTTACTGGAGTAATTTTCAAGGGTGCCAACACTTTCGGCCATGACTGTAATTACTTTTTCACTACTGCCATTTGTGAAGATTCATCTATAACCAGCAACATAGCAATTCATCCTTGAACATAACTCTATTTTTTCCAAATTTTTCTACACAGGTTCGCGAATTTTGCACAAAATAAAAATGCTGTTTACTTTTGTATTTTAGCTTTTACGCACCCTTGTAAAGCAAAAAATTGCATGATTTGTTATAATGTTGCACATAACTCTTAACATTTGTGTAAAAATATCTCCTAGCAAGAGCATTTGTGCAAAAAAATGCAACTTTTTTTTTTTTTAAAGGGAGAAATTCGGGTGCTGCGCTACTGGTAAGGAATTCACAGGATACAGATGAATAGAAAGATTGTATTTTTTTCCCCATCGTGTTTCTAGGTGAGTTCATTATTATGTTTCCCTTGAGGAAGAGGTCCGTTCGACCTAGAAATGCGTTGGGAATAAACTGCAATCTATTTCTATTCATCTGTATCCTGTGAATTCCTTACCATCAGCGCAGCACCCTCATTTCTCCCTTTGGAACATATCAAGGTTGGTCTATCCAACCAGCGGAGCAGCAGCTACTGGGTTTATTTTTTTTATTAGGCTTTTATTATATAGCGCTATCTTATTCCGCAGCACTTTACAGACATTATCATCGCTGTCCCCATTGGGGCTCACATTCTAAATTCTATATCAGTATGTCTTTGGAGTGTGGGAGGAAACTGGAGTACCCGGAGGAAACCCAGACAAATAGAGAGAACATACAAACTCCTTGCAGATGTTGTCCTTGGTGGGATTTGAACACAGGACCCCAGCACTGCAAGGCTTCAGGGCTAACCACTGAGCCATTGTGCTTTTGTTATATAAGGCTATTCAATTGCTATGGTTTCACCGCATCACAAGGTGAACGCCAAAAAAATGCAATAAAACCACATGCTATTTTGGTTAATGCCCTGTGTGCGCTTTTTGTTAGTCTCTATTTCATCAACTGTAAAAAAAATCCTAAATTATGATTCACCTGCAAACGTCTATTTTACAAAAACTAGGCCCACAATGGCGAACAGAATAAACAGCAGACGAACAGCTATTTTGTCTTCACCCTCCCTGACTGACAGCTAGTCAGTCTCTGCCCACCTAGCTTGACCGACAGCTAAAGTTTATACTGAGCAGTGAGATCTCAGCAGGACAACACCAGATTAGGTGGGTTGACCGTGAAATAAACTTTCACCAAGTTTTTTACAGCTATTCTGTTATGGATCGTCAAAGTACCGTAACTAAACGCTCATCAACATTATATCTACTGAGTTTTATTTTAGTAGTTCAAAATTAAAAAGTTTTCAAACTGAAACCACTTCAGAAAACATTTTATGTTGGGAAGGTTTTGGAAGAGTTTTTTTATTTTCTTGAAGCATTTCTTCAAGCTGCTTTGAAGAGATTTTTTTTCACCTGAAGTGTTCTATGCAGCCTTTTGATTGTACAGTGCATAGTTTCCTTCAAAAACCGCTTCAAAAAAGTGACGCACATGTTCTTTTTTTCTACCAGGCATTTTTCAAAACTTCCTCAGGAAATAAAAAAGCACCAAAAAACTTTGAACCACAGAAATGAAATGGAAAAAAGTTTTCCTACAGTTTTTAAAACTGCTTTTGATGACGATTTTGTAGAATTTCCACTCCAAAAACACCTGAAAAAAACTCAGTGTGAACATAGCCTAAGAGAGCTATTCAATAATGTATGCAGTTGGTTAGAAAAATCTGAGACAGATCAGTTTTAAATGCTAGGCTGCAACTCCCATATATTACTGTACTTACCAACATATTGGGTGTCAAAATAGGGACTGCAGCCAGTCTGATATCTAAAATCGGGCTGAAATATTTAATTTTGCCCCTTTTCTGACTAGTGCATGCATGAATTTCCTGGAATTATTGCAAATTTGTCTGTTAGCTACTATATTTTACATTATAATGAACTTCATGCATGATCTCCTTTGAGGACTGCCATGAGGAGAAGGAAACTTTCAATTCTTCTCATAGGCGGGAGTCAAACCCACACATATCAGAAATTTATGGCATACAGTGGGGAAAATAAGTATTTGATTCTGCCGATTTGGAAGTTTTCCCATCTACAAAGAATGGAGAGGTTTATAATTTTTACTGTATGTACACTTCACCTGTGAGAGACAGAATCTAAAAATAAAATCCAGAGAATCACATTGAATCATTTTTACATAATGAATTTGCATTTTATTGCATGACATAAATATTTGAGACAATAGAAAAGCAGAACTTAATATTTGGTAGAGAAACCCTTGTTTGCAATTACAGAGGTCCAATGTTTCCTTTTGTTCTTGACCAGGTTTGCACACACTGCAGCAGGGATTTTGGCCCCCTCCTACATACAGTTCTTTCAGGTTTCGGAGCTGTCTCTGGGCAACATTGAGTTTCAGCTCCTCCAAAGATTTTCTATTGTGTTCAGGGCTGGAGACTGGCTAGGACACTCCAGGACCTTGAAATGCTTCTTAGGCCGGGGTCACACTAGACCGTAATACGGACGAGTTCTATGCGATAAAAAATCGCATAGCACTCGGCCCAATGTTAATCTATGGTGCAGCTCCCATCATCCGATTTTTTTCTCCACCGTATTCAGGATCCGAGTGAAATCGCAGCATGCTGCGATTGTCAGCGTATCTCAGCCGAGACTCGCCAATGCAAGTCTATGGGTGTGAGAAAAAAATCGGATTACACACGGACCATGCGTGTGCATTGCGAGAAATACGCAGCGGTGTTAGAGAAAAGCCGGCAATTCAATTGCCGGCTTTTCATTTCTCCTTCCCAAACCCGACAGGATATGAGACATGGTTTACATACAGTAAACCATCTCATATCCCCTTTTTTTCTTGCATATTCCACACTACTAATGTTAGTAGTGTGTATGTGCAAAATGTGGGCGCTGTAGCGTGTAAAATAAAGGGTTAAATGGAGGAAAAAATTGACGTGGGCTCCCGCGCAATTTTCTCTGCCAGAGTGGTAAAGCCAGTGACTGAGGGCAGATATTAATAGCCTAGAGAGGGTCCATGGTTATTGCCCCCCCCCCCCTGGCTACAAACATCTGCCCCCAGCCACCCCAGAAAAGGCACATCTGGAAGATGCGCCTATTCTGGCACTTGGCCACTCTCTTCCCACTCCCGTGTAGCGGTGGGATATGGGGTAATGAAGGGTTAATGTCACCTTGCTATTGTAAGGTGACATTAAGCCAGATTAATAATGGAGAGGCGTCAATTATGACACCTATCCATTATTAATCCAATTGTATGAAAGGGTTAAAAAACACACACACATTATTAAAAATTATTTTAATGAAATAAACACACAGGTTGTTTTAGTATTTTATTGCTCTCTCAATCCACCTGAAGACCCTCGCTTGGCAAAATAATAAACCAACAATATACATACCTTCTGATGAACTGTCAGGTCCCATGAAGTAAATCCATCTGAAGGGGTTAAATCATTTTACAGGCAGGAGCTGCGCTAAAGCACTCGCTCGTGCCTGTAAACCCCGGGTGCTGAAAGGAAAGCTGGGTGATCTGTACTTACATTGAGTCACGGTGAGGCGCCCTCTGCTGGATATCCTCATGAACTGGAGCCTTGGAAAAGTTCCTACGCTCGAGTTCATATGAGTTCATCCACCAGAAGGCGCCTCACCGCAACTCAATGTAAGTACAGATCACCCAGCTTTCCTTTCAGCACCCGGGGTTTACAGGCACGTAAAGTGTGATTATGTAGGTAGCCATATTCCTGTCCTAACCGAAAGTGAAAATATCCCATAACTCCACAGGTTATTTTTGGTTTGTTCTCTAACAAATTCTGAGAATATTAGGGAATTGTTCGTTTTGTAAATCTCTAATTACTAAAGTGGCTGAAAATATGAAGGTTTATTTTATGCCCCTCATGATTCACATTCACTGTGTGCGGTGTAAAAAATTCACAATTGGTTATTTTTTCATTGTGATTGTATAGTTTCTGGCGTCCTCTCCGCTTTATGCAGGGTTAATGCAAAACACATTTTAATGACTTGAATGTTCCCTTCTTCCATTTGTGTAGAGTCTGCCTGACAGCAATCCCCAGGGGTCCATGAAAAAATAAAACGTGCTGCAATTTGGAAGCGCTGTGATATCACTCATGATGCAGCGGTGTGAACCCGGCCACCACTAGATGTAGTGTTAGTCTGATATTTTATAGTTTCCTGTGGCTTACATACCACTAACACAGATGGTGACTGTTCAATGTGCCAAGGAGCTAACAATCTAATTTACTTATGGGTGTATTCACACAATGCAGGAAAAAAAATGCATTGTTACAAAAAGCCACAATGCATTAACTATGGTATCACAATACTACTTCTAGATGATTTAGAGGGGTGGCCCCAACATCAGTAATGGTTACGATTGCAAAGTGCTTCTAAAAAGCATCAACTTTGCAATTTGCCTCTTATTTAAAATCCCCTCTGTTCTCAGGAACAGAGATATTTTACATTTTATTGATTATTTCTTGTTGTCTAGGTTACCCAGCCACCAATGCAGTCCAGCAGCAGTGACCAAGCCCCAATCTAAAGGAGTGTCAGGTCTGGCCAGCTTTATTGCCTATAGTCTTCATGAGAGATCTTCACTCTTCAGCAAACAGGGAGTCAGGAGACGGAGCGCTGGGTTCCTGAGGAATAGTGACAGCAACCCTTTGAAACCATTATATGTAGTCTAGAGCAATGCTCCTCAGTCTTTCTCTACAAAGGCCTCATCAATGGTCTTGGTTTATGGCAAATATTTCCTAATTTGCCTTAAAATCTGACTCCTAAAGATTGGTACAACCATAGTAAGGCCTGTGCGGCATATGATAACTGATGGTAAAACTACCGAGCCAACATCTGCTTACCCCCTGACAGTCTGAGAATCGCTGGGCTAAACCTTCCTCCGTTAGGTACACATCCCTGCTGGTACAGGTTACCTGCATTGAGACATTGTAGCAGATTTGGGTTCCTGATGGTTTTTCGTTCAGACACTGATATAATTAGGTGTTCTGTGTGGACTGTATATGAAACACTTATGCCACATCATGTGAACGTGACCTTGTATCTGTTTTCTTAGCAGAGGCGGACAGCCATCATGCCGGAGACACTTGTCTCAGAAATATCATTGACCCCTACAGCAGAGAATATGTGTAAGACATGGTGGTTTTAGTGGTTGAGTTCATGTCGGTCAGTAGCGCAAACTTCTAAGGTACTTGTGCTGCACAGTAATACACCATTTGCCCTACAGAGGTCATCAACCTTCTCAGCGGGACCATTTCAGAGCCTTTAGCGGATTAAACCTGCCCAAGACAAGTCAAAAACCTTTCCCACTCTGGAATCTTAAGTGTGAAAATGTCCTGTCCTGTGTCATGCTCGCGCCCAGACTGGTTGGCGCGGGCGTGCGGGGGAGTGGCCCCACTGGACCACAGACCAAACCTCCCTGGAAGGGGCGTAACTAAGTAGCTTCCTAGGTGTTCGCTGGAGCCTCTGATGGTGAGGTCAGACTTGTGCAATAGGAAGCTACCAGGTACCACTCCAGGGTGGAGTCTGGTTGTGGCTGCTGGTCCCACCGGGGAACGGAACATAGACAAGCAAGCGGGCACGGCTGGCACATAGGCAGGCAGACGGGTACAACAGGAACACTGTCAGGCAGGCGGGCACGGCTGGCTCTCTGGCAGGCAGGCGGGCACGGCTGGCTCTCTGGCAGGACTGGTGGACAAGACTGGTACACTGGAAGAACCGGTAGGGACCGGTCTGCAGGCAGGTATGTAGAACGGGTAAGAACCTGTTCAGACACGAGGACCTAGGAATAAGTAGATAAAGACCGCAAGAGCGGATGCAGAGCGAAAGCACAGGAGCTAGAGCCAAGAACCGCAAGGAGCGGAGCCAGGCAGAACCGCAAGGAGCGGAGCCAGGCAGAACCGCAAGGAGCGGAGCCAGGCAGAACCGCAAGGAGCGGAGCCAGGCAGAACCGCAAGGAGCGGAGCCAGGCAGAACCGCAAGGAGCGGAGCCAGGCAGAACCGCAAGGAGCGGAGCCAGGCAGAACCGCAAGGAGCGGAGCCAGGCAGAACCGCAAGGAGCGGAGCCGTGCTGCGGGAGGGGTCTCTGCAGCAAAGCTGAGCAGAGCCACAAAGATTGTGGAGAGAAGCTGCAGCAAGGGATAACTGCAACAGCAGAAGATAAGCTGAGTAGAAAGGAGCAGAAACGCAGAAGTGAGGAGCAGAGGTAAAGTCACAAAGGTTCAGAGCAGGCAGAGCTGCAAGAGTGCGGAGTGAAAGCAGACTGAGAATACAAGGAAAGACAACAGGGAAGGAAGCCAAAGACTAGGAGACCGAGGTAAGACTAAGTGCAGACAAGGCAATGGAACAAGACACAAGGACAAAGACACTGGGACCAGGATATTCTGCCTCCTGGTGGGCGGACAACAAGACCAAGGAAATAACACAGAGAATCCTCCAGAGAGGGAGTAACTCAGAGCAAGGCCAGGCAAACTCAGAAGCAAGACACTAACTGAGCTAACACATTGCACAGGCCCAGACCACTGGGAGGAGCTGCACTATATACTGGAGGCCTCCTGGCAATTGGTCAGGAACAGATTGGACAGATGCACCTGATTGCTATAAGAACCAGAGAGTTCAGGCGCCGCCCCTCTATACACAGAACCATGAAGCATGCAGAGAGCAGAGACATAGAACATGGAGCTGGCATAAAACAGAAACCACATCATGGCCTGGAGCAGTGGGTAAGATAGTGTGAGAGATGTGAGGCCATGCCGTGATGCCAGCAGAGTTGTTACATCCTGCATGTTTTGTAGGCTCGAGTCAGGGTTTATGCTTCAGTCTTATATTATACTTCACCTGTACCTGATTTTGTCTTCGGCTTCCTTCACTTCGGCTTTGCAATCCTTTTTCGTCCTTTTCTGGGATAATAGATGTAAGATGAGGCTTCCAGTGGTCATTGAGGTGGTATCGCATATGATACAGAAACAATAAGCTTTGTTGAGGAGATGCCAATCATTCATGACTATTGATGAGCGAGTATACTCGTTGCTCAGGTGACCTCCGAGTATTTGTTATTGCTCGGAGATATAGTTTTCATCGCCTCAGCTGCATGATTTACGGCTTCCAGATACGCTGGATACATGTGAGGAATGCCTGTTTGTTAGGGAATTCCCACATGTATTCAGCGTATCTGGAAGCCATAAATCATGCAACTGAGGCGATGAAAACTATATCTCCGAGCAATAACAAATACTCGGAGGTCACCCGAGTGTGCTCGGGAAAACCCGAGCAACGAGTATACTCGCTCATCACTACTCATGACCTTTGCTTTGGCCTGCTGAGGAGGTTTGTTGGGGGTCTTTCTCCTCTCGGAGAGGGCTTCTGGTAGACAGCACCCTTGTATATGATGTTTGGCTTTCTATCAAGTGAACGTGGTTTACAAATATCCCCATGTAGTTGTTTTCTTAACCTGGCTCCACTGTGAGACGTCTGCGCTAACACTGACTCCCAATCTTCTCCTTATGTATATAGAACAATGGCTCTGAGGAGTCCTGGTTTGTTGCACATTATAATAACCCCAGCGATATTCCATTACTAGCACATTAAGGATGACTCGCGTGTAAACTTCCAGATAGAGAGAATTCGTCTTGTATTTTAACTGTACACAAACAGATTGTACCGAGCCTCCGGTGTAATAATGAACAGGACATAAGTACTGAAGAGGTGCAAACAATGATCCCAGTGAGGAGGGAGAGGAGTCCTTGGCTGACACAAGGCATTGTATTATTGAAAATCTCCATAAAAGGTGCTGTAATGCAGGAGATGCAACGAGGTCCGTGTAGGTGAATTCACAGCTCTCCAGTGTCAGAACTACTTTCATTATTTTCGTGTTAATGTTCATTGATGGGTTAAAATGTTTTAAATGAATCAATATTACAAGCAAATATAAGAAACTTTCTAATATCTCATGAGGGAAACATGGTCCCTTCTCCATTTACAAACCACTTCACCTGCGTTCAATAGATGGCAGCGCCTTGGACGCAGTGAATATCCGCTGTGTCCAAAGCGCTTCCGGTTCTGGATCGTTTGCACATTCCCTAAAAGTATTTACATTGATTAATCTGGGTAACACGGTAGCACAATATAATTTTTTATTGTACATATCATAGAAAAAAAAACTGATGGTGGTTTATCCAGCTTCTCCTATCAAACAGTCGGTAAAAACACTCAACACATGGATGGCAAACTAGTGCTGTCCAATATTTTTCACAGACCAATAGCCTTGCATTGACGAGTTTGAGCCGTGACTGGGACCAAAAAAATACAGAGACCTGATGTCTGAATGAAGCTTTAGTTTCGTACCCCCACCACTCTCCTCCCACAGGACTGCCGAGATCACTACTTCCAGGTAAACTTCTCGCCATTTGGAGCCAAGACAAGAGTCCTGGGAAATCTGAGAAAGTGGGAAAGTATGTGAACTAATGATATACTCAAATGTGCATTAATTTTGCTTTGTCAAAACAAGATACATTGCCAATTCTATTGAGAAATAAGATTAGAGCTGCCTGGGGAGGAGGAGGAGAAGGGATATGGACAGATACTTTCTAGAAGGTGCTGGATGTACAACTACACTGCTCAGTACTATTGAGTAATGTCCTACGCTGCTGCTTTTGGACCTGTGCTACGTAGATGGAGGAGAGCCGTAATCCCTCATGTCTGTTTGTGCTGTATATGGGAGCCATCATAGCAGCTATTCTCTCCCACTAGCTCAGAGACAAATGAAAATGAGAGAGGCCCTGGAGAGGGGAAACCTTGTGACAATGCAGGATACAAATCATATCGTAGTGTTATTCTTCTTATAAATAATTTATTCTGAAAAGTTACCTAAAACAGCAGGTGCACATTGCATGAACACTAAACCTCATCTCTGTTGTATCTGTATTTCCCTTACAAATGATCTACTGTATTATTATCGGTTATCAGCCTCTCCAAGCCAGGGTTAGGATCATTCTGGTGTTCCTTAGCTTTACAAAAAGGAATTATAGCTAAATATTTGCCCTTGAGTTCATCACTTTGTCTCCTCTGTCTAGTGCGGAGAACATCCATAAACGTTTACAACCATACGGAGTGATCTTACATTAGGCATTTTATAAGCTATGCTACCTTTTATGGCCTATATGGTGAGAATGGAGTATTATATGAGTAGTTCATCAGTATCCGTGGAGATCTGAGATGCCGCACCCCAACAATCAGCGGTTAGGTCTCGGGTACTGCAGTTCATCCCCTATTGAAGTGAATGTGATCTGAACTGCAGTACCAAGAACGACTACGACACAATATACTGAGCAGTGCTGATCCATCTCTGTGCACTGTGCTCATCCTGCGTCTGCATGATCTGTTAATAGCTGATTGCTGGGGGTATAATGTGTGGGACCCCACTGATACGATATTGATGCTGATAAGTCAATGATTTCTTAGGGTACCGTTACACTAAACGATTTACCAACGATCACGACCAGCGATACGACCTGGCCGTGATCGTTGGTAAGTCGTTGTGTGGTCGCTGGAGAGCTGTCACACAGACAGCTCTCCAGCGACCAACGATGCCGAAGTCCCCGGGTAACCAGGGTAAACATCGGGTTACTAAGCGCAGGGCCGCGCTTAGTAACCCGATGTTTACCCTGGTTACCATTGTAAATGTAAAAAAAAAAAAACTACATACTTACATTCCGATGTCCGTCAGGTCCCTCGCCGTCTGACAATCCCTTTATTGTTAAAGAAGTTGTCCACTACTATAAAGTTTTTTTTTTTTTTTCATAAATCTTGCTATTATGTGCCACTGAAAACATCTACTGTGTTTATTTTAACAATATTACCTGTTATCATGCTGTAGCAGCACATCTTCAGTGCTGGATTCAGCTCTCATGGGGTTAATCGACTACTTCCTTATTGTGCCCTAATACTACAAGTTCCATGATGCTTTGCACTGTCCTCTAAGCCCGAACTTAGCACACCCACTCCAAAACACACCCAAACCCCTCCCTCCTCTCCCTCCTCTCCCTCCTCTCCCTCCTCTCCCTCCTCTCTGTTCAGGCTGATGAGGAGAGGTCACATCTTGGTCACAAGCTGTAAAGCAGCACCAAGAACTGCACAACCATGGTGATCAAGCTTTGAGCTTTTTTTCTCTCTCATCTATTTCATAGTATATATAGTTTAGTATACATATGATATACTGTAAAGAGATCCTACTGCGTATATGTCTTAGATATGTAAATTACACAGTACATGTGTGGTTATATGTGTCCATCTACATACGCTTGTGTGCATGTATATATATTATGTGTGTTCTTATTTTACACTATTTGTGCTCATATACAGGAGAGGCCCCAGTTTCAGAAACAATATATGGGCCATTTGCAGAAATAACAGCTCATCCTAAGTCACAATTCCACCTGCTTTCGAGGTAGAAATGGCCCCCATTGCATTTTAGCTGCACAGATTGCACCAATATGCGATCACACCTTTTATATACACACCAATATATACTTCTATGTGTATGTATGGAATAAATTATTTATTCATATACATACACTTTAATATTTTGTTGCAGTGATATATACATACATATAGAACTTTGAAGGGTTTGTCCACTATTCTAACAACCCCCTCTCAGTCTGTATGTTTACTAGATTCCAGTGCCTGCACGTTCCAATAGTGTCGGCGCGGTGTCTCGCAGCGATTGTACCTGTGGTCAATCAGTGGCCGCATCACTCTCACCACCTTCTAAGCAAACTCTTATATCTGTAGGAAGTGAGTGTTGCTGCATTTTTTTAAGAATTACCAAATGTAAGCCACTTCTTCCTAAGGCGAAGACAGTGAAGCAGCCACTGATTGTCCACAGGGTTCACATAATGACACTGACACAAATTCTCCGTGAGAGAAACCGTGGTGACAAAATTGGGAGTATTCAAATCACATCCTTGTATTCACTCTCTGAGTGTAATATGAGTAACCAAAAATCTGCATTCACACTGAGAAATTACAGATTTGTAGACTGTAGTCTACACTGTGCATTTTATAGATTCAAAACAGTTTTAGTATCATATATTAAAGGGATTGTTCAGTACTTGTTCATTACTTTATATTTATGGTCTTTACTTTGGTTATGTCATCACTGGGATTGCGATAACCATATCTTCCACCCTCACCGATGATGCGTTTTTATAGAAAAAAAACTGAAAAAACACCCACCACCGTCAGGGTGATAAAGGGATCCAAACCCTAACCCTACCCCTAACCTCACCCCTAACCGTTTAATGAACATTTTCTGACATAGTGCCACGATATTTCAGTGCCACGTATTTCAGTGCCACGTATTTCAGTGCCACGTATGTAAGTGCCACGTGCCACGTATGTAAGTGCTACGTGCCACGTATGTAAGTGCCACGTATGTAAGTGCCACGGATTTAAGTGCCACGGATTTAAGTGCCACGGATTTAAGTGCCACGGATTTAAGTGCCACGTGCCATGTATGTAAGTGCCACGGATTTAAGTGCCACAGATTTAAGTGCCACGTATGTAAGTGCCACGTGCCACGTATGTAAGTGCCACGTGCCACGTGCCACGTATGTAAGTGCCACGTATGTAAGTGCCACGTATGTAAGTGCCACGTATGTAAGTGCTACGTGCCACGTATGTAAGTGCCACGTATGTAAGTGCCACGTATGTAAGTGCCACGGATGTAAGTGCCACGGATTTAAGTGCCACGGATTTAAGTGCCACGTATGTAAGTGCCACGTGCCACGTGCCACGTATGTGCCACGTATGTAAGTGCCACGTATGTAAGTGCCACGGATTTAAGTGCCACGGATTTAAGTGCCACGGATTTAAGTGCCACGGATTTAAGTGCCACGTGCCACGTATGTAAGTGCCACGGATTTAAGTGCCACGTATGTAAGTGCCACGTATGTAAGTGCCACGTGCCACGTATGTAAGTGCCACGTATGTAAGTGCCACGTATGTAAGTGCCACGGATTTAAGTGCCACGGATTTAAGTGCCACGGATTTAAGTGCCACGGATTTAAGTGCCACGTGCCACGTATGTAAGTGCCACGTATGTAAGTGCCACGTATGTGCCACGTGACACGTATTTCAGTGCCACGGATTTAAGTGCCACCTATTTCAGTGCCACGTATATAAGTGCCACGTGCCACGTATGTAAGTGCCACGGATTTAAGTGCCACGGATTTAAGTGCCATGGATTTAAGTGCCACGGATTTAAGTGCCACGTGCCACGGATTTAAGTGCCACGGATTTAAGTGCCACCTATTTCAGTGCCACGTATATAAGTGCCACGTGCCACGTATATAAGTGCCACGTATGTAAGTGCCACGTGCCACGTATTTAAGTGCCATGTATGCAAGTGCGATGTATGTAAGTGCCACGGATTTAAGTGCCACGGATTTAAATGCCACCTATGTAAGTGCCACGTATTTCAGTGCCACGTGCCACATATTTCAGTGCCACGTGCCACGTATTTCAGTGCCACGTATTAAAGTGCCATGTATTTCAGTCCCACTCCCGTGTAGCGGTGGGATATGGGGTAATAAGGGGTTAATGTCACCTTGCTATTGTAAGGTGACATTAAGCCGGGTTAATAACGGAGAGGCGTCAATAAGACGCCTATCCATTATTAATCCAATACTAAAAAAGGGTTAATGAAACACACACACATTAGGAAAAAGTATTTTAATATTCTTCATTTAACCATACTTACCATACTCCAGCACCTGCAAAAAAGTAAAATAATAAACCGTATACTACCTGTCCGCTGTAGTCCAATTAATAACGAGTGTCCCACGACGATCTCCCCTATAGAACAGTGACATTGGGTGGTGTCACTGCTCTATAGGACCCTCAGTGACACACTGACAGAAGACAATGGCTCCTGTAGTGCATCACTGAGGTTACTAAAGTTCACTGGTCTCACTTTATGGCAAAAAGCTGCGTGGGAACTTTCTCATACAGCATGCCATAAAGTGAGACTAGGGACTATTTTCTCACAGGGGTGTAGGAATACATTGTGGGGAATACATTGTGGAAGGATACCTTCCTCCCCTCATTGTGTTCCTGGAGCCCCTGGAGAGTGGTTGCATCAGCAGAGGCTCCTGCTCTCCACGGGAGATCGTCGTGGGACACTTGTTTTAATTGGATTTCTGCGGATCAGGGAGTATATTGGTTGTTTATTATTTTAATATTTTTTACAGATGACAATGGCTTCGGGGATCAAAGTGACAAGTGATGGTGAGTATGTAATCTATGTTATATGTACTGTATGTCTGTTGTATGTACGTACTGTATGTGGCATGTTTCATGTCGCATGTCACATGTTGCATGTCGTCGCATGGTGCATGTCGCATGTTGTTGCATGGTGCATGTTGACGCATGGTGCATGTCGACGCATGGTGCATGTCGTCGCATGGTGCGTGTTGCATGTCGTCGCATGGTGCATGTCTCATGTTGACGCATGGTGCATGTTGACGCATGGCGCATGTCGACGCATGGTGCATGTCGCATGTTGACGCATGTGCATGTCGTCGCATGGTGCATGTCGTCGCATGGTGCATGTCGCCGCATGGTGCATGTTGTTGCATGTCGTCGCATGGTGCATGTTGTCGCATGGTGCATGTTGTCGCATGGCGCATGTCGTCGCATGGCGCATGTCATCACATGGTGCAGGTCGCCGCATGGCGCATGTCGTCACATGGTGCATGTCGTCGCATGGCGCATGTCGTCGCATGCCGTTGCATGTCGCATGTCATTGCATGGTGCATGTCGTCACATGGTCATGTCGCATGTCGTCGCATGGTGCATGTCACATGGTGCATGTGTCGCATGGTGCATGTCGTCGCATGGTGCATGTCGTCGCATGGTGCATGTCACATGGTGCATGTGTCGCATGGTGCATGTGTCGCATGGTGCATGTCGTCGCAAGGTGCATGTTGCCGCATGGTGCATGTTGTCGCATGGCGCATGTCGTCGCATGGCGCATGTCATCACATGGTGCAGGTCGCCGCATGGCGCATGTCGTCACATGGTGCATGTCGTCACATGGTGCATGTCGTCGCATGGCGCATGTCGTCGCATGCCGTTGCATGTCGCATGTCATTGCATGGTGCATGTCGTCACATGGTCATGTCGCATGTCGTCGCATGGTGCATGTCACATGGTGCATGTGTCGCATGGTGCATGTCGTCGCAAGGTGCATGTTGCCGCATGGTGCATGTTGTCGCATGGTGTTGTATGTATGTATGTATGTACTGTGTTTTTTTTTTTTTTTTACATTCAACACATTAGCCGGATGATGGGACTACTACTGTCCCATCATTGGCTAATGTGTCACTCACTGTCAGTGTAGCAGGCAGAGCCCGATGGGACTTGTAGTCCCATTGGACGATGCCTGCACACACACGCACAGCGCCGGCACACACACACACACACACACAGCGCCGGCGGGCAGAAGCACCGGCGGTCACAAGCACCGGCGCCGGCGGGCACAAGCGCCGGCGGGCACATGCACCGGCGGGCAGAAACACCGGCGCCGGCGGGCACAAGCACCGGCAGACCCCCGGCGACCGAAGCACAGCCCAGCCACACATCATGATCCCAGCACTGAGCAGTGAGCACACACAGCCCTGCCCGCCCCCAGCACAGCCCTGCAGGCAGCCCCCAGCACCGCCCACAGCCCAGTCACTCTTGCTGAGTGACTGCTGACTGTGGGGGCTGGTCACGCCTGCTGCTGACGTCACGTCAATTTTCAGAGCCTGGAAATTGACGTGACGTCGGCGGAAATGAGCGGCGGCTGCAGTCTGGGGGTCATGTGACCCGGACTCAGCAGGAGGAATAGCGCCGCTCACAGGCGAAAACGGCAACAGAAGGTAATGGCACAATTCATTAGGGGCCCCGGGGGGGTACATTGGGGGGTTAATTGAAAGTAGTGGACAACCCCTTTAAGTCCATTTTGAAGAATGTCTGTAGGGATGCATCTTCAGTTAGTTTCATATTGTTACTTTTATTTTACATTTCAATATCTACTGTACGTTAAGTTAAAAAGAATCCTGAAATCTTGCAGTTTTCATTGGTGTCAGGGACGAGACAGCCATGCAGTGTGGTCCCCTCTCTTCTAGGTATACGTCTGTGGGTAATGTATCTGCACTCAGAAGACTCGGTGCTGTAGATTGTAATGGAGAATTGTCTTCTTGCAGATGGATGCATGATTATTTTAGGGGATATGACGTATATGTGGAAGACTGGACTGTTCTGGAGGGTCTGGTGCTGCTCTTCTCTCATAGGACAGTACTACTCTCAGCAGATAAATCTTTACGGAAATGATTACTGATTGATTGCCCAGTGCACCACAGGTTAATAAACTTGTCAGACACAAGATGAATCACTCGGGGGGGGGGGGGGGGGGGGGGTGAGATGGATGACCACAGAGTAAAATACTCAAATAAACATATTATTCATGAGTGCAGAGACATGAGCAGCACAGAGCCAGGCAGCGGAGGAGTCATACACGGCAGCAATGAACTAACCCCTTCCTAGCAGTAGCTGACTAACATCATGGTATTAACCCTTTATATTCACATGTGCAGAGTTTCTGATGGGTATTTTACTTGTTGGGCTATGTGCACACGCTGCGGATCCGCAGCGGATTTGACGCTGCGGATCTGCAGCAGTTTTCCATGAGTTTACAGTACCATGTAAACCTATGGAAAACAAAATCAACAGTGCACATGCTGCGGAAAAAAAGTGCGGAAACACAGCGGTTTATTTTCTGCAGCATGTCAATTCTTTGTGCGGATTCCGCAGTGGTTTACACCTGCTCCTCAATAGGAATCCGCACAAAAACCGCGGTAAATCCGCAGGAATCCCGCGGTAAATCCACAGTGCGTTTTACCTGCGGATTTACCAAAATCATTTTTCCGCACAACATTCCACAGCGTGTGCACGTACCGTAATTTGTGGCAGGTCTACTTGTGTCACATGTAATTTGTGGATAGTTGATAATTTTGGGGTTTTGTTAAAAAAAAAAAAAAGTTTTGCTGTTTTTTTAACAAGCCAAAAAATACCACAAAAAAGTGTGTAGAAAGGAAGACTTGTGTGTGAGTTTGTCCATGCAGACTGAAGGTCCATATGGAAGATTGCCTAGATGAATTTGTCCATTGATTGATAATTGATCTGTGTGCTGTATATTGTGCAGAATGACCAAAGTGACACTAAAATGGCCCTCAATGTAGAGTCTCGCCCTATATGATAGCGGTGTCTGACTATTGCCCCTCATATAATACAGAGGGTGTCTGTGGATATAGCTCCCCAATATAGTACAAGTGAGATGACGGAGTCTCCAGAAAAGCATCCATCACCATGTAATACACATTTTCTGTATTTTTGGGCTATGTCCAGTGTGTGGGGGGAGTTGGGTCTGTATCACCGGATGGTCAGTCACATGCAAACTGTCAGCATTTTCAGGGACAGGTGTAAATTAAATGTTCTCTAATTCTCATCTATTAATTGTGCGACTGTTTCTCGAGCACAGATTGTAGCATTTCCTGTGCTGGTTTCCGCTTTACCCTGGAGGAATAATTTATAATACTGACACATGTCTGCTGTGCACAACCACATGTCCAGAGCCATGGAAATAAACCTGCCATGAAATATACAGCCTGATATCAGGATGAATCGTGAAATGTGTAAGAAATAGCTAATGCCCCAAAGATCATATAAAACAATACATTGTGCAGGTAAAACATTGACCTGACAGGACATTACAATAATGGTGGATGTCAGAAACTTTCCCCATGAAGTACATGGTCCTTGCAGTGATTACACGCAAGGCTCAGATACACAACCATGGCTTCCATTAATGACTATGATTTTGATTACCATAATGACCATTTTTATTGGAAATCAGTGCGAAAATGGAAACTAGAGATTTAGCACCAGTCTCTGCAGTGTGTTACCGAGTCAGATATCCTCGCTGATATCTCAGGATTTGGTCTCTACGACCCAAGCCACATTTACTAATGGTCTATAAGGGTACACTAGCAGCAGAAAATAGTCATGAAAATGGTTCCACTGTGGAGTTTGTTGCAGAAAAGATGCAGATTTGCTCCACATTTCACTTACAGTATTGCACAGGACAAGATCCACAGTGACATGCGCACCATAAAATGATGTTGAATCTGCAGTGCTGGTCAGTTTCCGCTACAGATGATCTCTGTAGTGAGATTGTAAAGTGTCACCCACAATGCAGCTACTTTAATAAGCAGAAAATTGGATGGAGAATCCTCTGCCTATGTGATCCTTGTGCACACACACCTAAACAAGGAGAACCTGGGATTGCATGGGTATGAAAGGCTCAGAGGATTTTGTAGAGGAAAGTAAAAACAAGACAGGATAACCTGTGGGTGAGAGGTACGAAGATTCTTTTAGGAATACTCCATGGCGGCGCCACATGTTCCAGGCTCTTGTTCCCTGTTTTAGCTGATTCCACCTGACAGGCCCTCGGGTCTCAGCCAGAAGAGATGTTTTCCTGGCAGATCAGTCCATGGGCTTCATTCTCTGCAGGTCCGTGCCATTTGCAGATAGTTGTGCCACCGCCTGGTCTGCGCCATCCAAATGTATTCTGCAGAGTCCTGTGCGCAGCTTATTATTTCAGCGTATTCTGTTTTACCACAAAACCACGGGAAGGCTGTGGGATCCTTGCCACAACCTTAGGCCGGTTTCACACGTCAGTGGCTCCAGTACGTGAGGTGACAGTTTCCTCACGTACCGGAGCCACTGACACACGTAGACACATTGAAATCAATGCATCTGTGCAGATGTCATTGATTTTTTGCGGACCGTGTCTCCGTGTGCCAAACACGGAGACATGTCAGTGTTCGTGGGAGCGCACGGATTACACGGATCCATTAAAGTCAATGGGTCCGTGTAAAACACGTACCGCACACGGACGTTGTCCGTGTGCAGTCCGTGTGCCGTGCAGGAGACAGCGCTACAGTAAGCGCTGTCCCCCCCCCACATGGTGCTGAAGCCGCCATTCATATCTTCTCTGCAGCAGCGTTTGTTGTAGAGAAGATATGAATAATCCTTTTTTTTTTTGTTTGTTTCTCGTGTTTAACATAAAGATCCATGTCCCCACCCCCCTCCCACCCCCTGTGCGCCCGCCCGCTGTTATTAAAATACTCACCCGGCTCCCTCGCAGTGTCCTGTCCTGGCCGCAGCTTCTCCTGTATGCGGTCACGTGGGGCCGCCCATTACAGAAATGAATATGCGGCTCCACCCCTATGGGAGGTGGAGCCGCATATTCATGACTGTAATCGGCGGCCCCACGTGACCGCTCATACAGTAGAAGGTGCGGCCAGGACAGGAAGCAGCGCCAGCGAGGGAGCCGGGTGAGTATTTTAATAACAGCAGGCGGGCGCACAGGGGGTGGGGGGGGGGTGGGGACATGGATCTTTATGTTAAACACGAGAAACAAAAAAAAAAAAGGATTATTCATATCTTTACAGCAAACGCTGCTGCAAAGAAGATATGAATGGCGGCTTCAGCACCATGTGGGGGGGACAGCGCTTATCTCTAGCGCTGTCTCCTGCACGGTGCGTGTGGTACCCAGTCAGCACACGGGCAGCACACGTGTGCCGCACTGATGTGCCACAGAAACGCACGGGCACACGGACACGGATAATTCCGGTACCGATTTTTCCGGTACCGGAATTATCTGGACGTGTGGGACTGCCCTTAGGGAGTTCAGAAGACATTGCACCTACTGATGAGTGCTCAGCTGCCATGAAATGACTTCATTCTATCAGACATATTGTGCAGACCGTTCACATGCGCAGATCATAGACTGCAAACATGAAGGAATAGGTGTGGATGCCGCTGGTCTCACTGGCATCTCTTTGGTTACATGAACTAAACAAGATGTATATTAGCTCTCTTCCAGAAGGAAGGAAAGTTATCTTGCAAGTGCCACTTCTTGTAAATCTTTGGCCAGTAGGTGGCATTAGGAGTTTTTTCTACTGTGAGAGCTAATTTGCATATATTATCCCACAGAGCATTGCCAAAATGTCTTCATAAGGTTCAGGCTACACAGTGACACGTGTCACACTTAGGCTATGTGCACACGTTCTGGGTCCGCTGCAGCTTTCCATGCGTTTACAGTACAATGTAAACCTATGGAAAACGAAATCCGCAGTGCACATGCTGCGGAAAAAAACGCTCGGAAATGCTGCGGTTTACATTCCGCAGCATGTCAATTCGGTTTACACCTGCTCCATAATAGGAATCCGCACATAAAACGCGGTAAATCCGCAGGTAAAACGCAGTGCCTTTTACCTGCGGATTTCTCAAATCCGCTGTGGAAAAATCCACAGAGCTCAAAACTACGTGTGCACATACCCTCAATGTGTTGGATTTTCTGTCACAGGTCGCACACGAATCAGTTGAAATAGATTTCAGTGTAATCAGCAACTTATCCATTTTTTCTTTAGAGAAAAATCTACAATAGTTGCAGACAAGTGTCACAGATGTTTTTGGTTGCACAAGACATTGGCCATGGCAGTGTTCGGTTGTAGACGGCGGGGAACATCGGGGAGACGGCGATGGATCAGCAGGAGCCTCTACCACCAAGTGTAGGCCCCACTTTTATACAAATGGAAAATTGCTTTAAGGACTCATTTCCACTTGCGAGAGACAAAACGGTCCGATTTATGGACCGAAAAATGGAGGAAAATCATGCGATTGTCATGCGATTTTTTTATCGCAACATCCGTATGACATCCGTATTGCTGTCCGATTTTTACGCACCGGTGTCCTTTGAAAAGCCGGCAAATCAGTGTTGTGTACAGTAAAATCACACTGACAGGTTAGAATAGAATAAATATATATACACATAGAATAGGTATATATACATATATATGTCATATATATATATAAGTTCACAGATACTCAAAAAAGAGGCAGCACTCCATAGTTTCAGTGAAAAATGTGGAAGGTTTAATCGACCCACATTGCCGGGCGACGTTTCAGCTCCATCTGAGCCTAGGCTCAGATGGAGCTGAAACGTCGCCCGGCAATGTGAGTCGATTAAACCTTCCACATTTTTCACTGAAACTATGGAGTGCTGCCTCTTTTTTGAGTGTGTATGTGTATATATATATATATATATATATATATATATATATATATATATATATAATGCAGCGCTAGATAGCATAAAAGCCGCTAATTCAATTGCCGGCTTTTGCTATCTCCTTCACAAACTCGACAGGATATGAGACATGATTTACATACAGTAAACCATCTCATATCCCTTCTTTTATTACATATTCCTCTTCACTAATGTAAGAAGTGTCTGTGTGTCAAATTTGGGGGCTCTAGCTATTAAATTAAAGGGTTAAATAGCGGAAAAAATTGGCGTGGGCTCCCGCGCAATTTTCTCCGCCAGAGTGGTAAAGCCAGTGACTGAGGGCAGGAACAATATTCGCACTAACTCGTAATGGAACAATGTGCCTGTCAAGCGCAGGCTAGAATATCTAATTTTCTAAATTTCAGTGATCTAAAAGTGATCAGAGACCTTCATAGGGATGTAATAAAAGAAACTACACATTATCAGGTGCAAAACAAACCCATTTACTCAACATAAAGGTAATAACTTTGATATACACAAATTTCAAAACTCCCACCAAATAGCCCCCAATGATATCAAGTAATGGATATTAAAAAGAGAAAATTTTGGCACAAAAACATTTTCTATGCACCTAGAATAATATTACACACAGAATTAATCTGAATTAGATCCTGAAGGTTCCCCAGAAAAAAACACATTTGCAAAGAGCAAGAATTGCAATACATTTTTGCATGTGTCAGGCAGATTGCATGATGACATTTGAGACATTCATAATTAGAAAGCATTCTGTTCCCGCTTTCCATGGTGCAGGTGGTGCATCTCCTTCTTTTGGGAGGTGGTACAGGTGTTGGATTTTCAGTATCAATATCTGGGCGGAATCTTTTGAGCCTAACTTGAAGGCCAGAGGGGACACCGATGGTTTTCATACTTCTCCTGCGTAGCTCTCCAAGCATTAGTTCATGGGCCAATTTTTTCAGGTACAATCGTCTACGGAGTGGTTCAAGCTGGTTTTCAAGGTAAATGATTTGTGAAATTATACCACCCAAATTTAGCATAGCGAAAAATATGACCATTGGCCAGCGCTTGGTGTTTCTGCTGATGCTGAAAGTTGAGCACATCTGATCAGCTGTATCAACACCCCCTTTGGTTTCATTATAAAATGTAATAATCTCAGGTTTTTATTGTGCTTCAGATTTAGGATCGATGGCATCATCATTATGAAGAGTTGAGAGAAGTACATTTCTTTTTTTTCGCGTGGTACATAGGAAACCAAAACCTTTCCATCACGGATTGCAAACATACTGCTGTACTGTTTTCTCCCTGTCACAGTAACAAGCTGTGGCGGCAATTCTTTTTTATTTTTTCTTACAGTTCCGACATATGAAAGCTTCTGCGTTTTTAGATAATCAATAAGATCACAATTTGAAAACCAATTATCAGCAGTTATATTGCGACCTGATCCAAATAAGGGCTCATTCTTTTCACAACATCAGTGGGTTTGTTGCTGACACAGTAAAG